>NW_024061431.1:0-300000 GCF_016432855.1 Salvelinus namaycush
CCCGACACAAACTACTGCAGCATAAATACTGGAGGCTGAGACGGAGGGGTCACGAGACACTGTGGCCCCATCCGAAGATACCCCCGGACAGGGCCAAACAGGAAGGATATAACCCCACCCACTTTGCCAAAGCACAGCCCCCACACCACTAGAGGGATATCTTCAACCACCAACTTACCATCCTGAGACAAGGCCGAGTATAGCCCACAAAGATCTCCGCCACGGCACAACCCAAGGGGGGGCGCCAACCCAGACAGGAAGATCACGTCAGTGACTCACCCCTCCTAGGGACGGCATGAAAGAGCACCAGTAAGCCAGTGACTCAGCCCCTGTAATAGGGTTAGAGGCAGAGAATCCCAGTGGAGAGAGGGGAACCGGCCAGGCAGAGACGGCAAGGACGGTTCGTTGCTCCAGAGCCTTTCCGTTCACCTTCACACTCCTGGGCCAGACTACACTCAATCATATGACCCACTGAAGAGATGAGTCTTCAGTAAAGACTTAAAAGTTGAGATCGAGTCTGCGTCTCTCATAGAGAGATCCAAAAAATTGAGCTCTATAGGAGAAAGCCCTGCCTCCAGCTGTTTGTTTAGAAATTCTAGGGACAATAAGGAGGCCTGCGTCTTGTGACCGTAGCGTATGTGTAGGTATGTACGGCAGGACCAAATCGGAAAGAGGGGTAGGAACAAGCCCATGTAATGTTTTATAGGTTAGCAGTAAAACCTTGAAATTAGCCCTAACAGGAAGCCAGTGTAGGGAGGCCTTGCACTGGAGTAATATGATAACAATTTTGGGTTCTAGTCAGGATTCTAGCAGCCGTATTTAGCACTAACTGAAGTTTATTTTGTGCTTTATCCAGGTAGCCGGAAAGTAGAGCATTGCAGTAGTCTAACCTAGAAGTAACAAAAGCATGGATTACTTTTTCTGCATCATTTTTGGACAGAAAGTTTCTGATTTTTGCAATGTTACGTAGACGGAAAAAAGCTGTCCTTGAAACAGTCTTGATATGTTCGTCAAAAGAGAGATCAGGGTCCAGAGTAACGCCGAGGTCCTTCACAGTTTTATTTGAGACGACTTTACAACCATCAAGATTAATTGTCAGATTCAACAGAAGATCTCTTTGTTTCTTGGGACCTAGAACAAGCATCTCTGTTTTGTCCGAGTTTAAAAGTAGAAAGTTTGCAGCCATCCACTTCATTATGTCTGAAACATAGGCTTCTAGTGAGGGCAATGTTGGGGCTTCACCATGTTTCATTGAAATGTACAGCTGTGTGTCATCCGCATAGCAGTGAAAGTTAACATTATGTTTTCGAATAACATCCCCAAGAGGTAAAATATATAGTGAAAACAATAGTGGTCCCAAAACGGAACATTGAGGAACACCGAAATGTACAGTTGATTTGTCAGAGGACAAACCATTAACATGAGACCGTGTCCGTGTAGACCAATTTGGGTATCCAATCTCTCCAAAAGAACGTGGTGATCGATGGTATCAAAGGCAGCACTAAGGTCTAGGAGCACAAGGACAGATGCAGAGCCTCGGTCTGCGCCAATAAAAGGTCCTTTACCACTGCGCCAATAAAAGGTCATTTACCACCTTCACAAGTGCAGTCTCAGTGCTATGATGGGGTCTAAAACCAGGCTAAAGCATTTCGAATACATTGTTTGTCTTCAGGAAGGCAGTGAGTTGCTGCGCAACAGCTTTCTAAAATTGAGAGGAATGGAAGATTCGATATAGGCCATAGTTTTTTATATTTTCTGGGTCAAGGTTTGGCTTTTTCAAGAGAGGCTTTATTACTGCCACTTTTAGTGAGTTTGGTACGCATCCGGTGGATAGAGAGCCGTTTATTATGTTCAACATAGGAGGGCCGAGCACGGGAAGCAGCTCTTTCAGTAGTTTAGTTGGAATAGCGTCCAGTATGCAGCTTGAAGGTTTAGAGGCCATGATTATTTTCATCATTGTGTCAAGAGATATAGTACTAAAACACTTAAGTGTCTCTCTTGATCCTAAGTCCTGGCAGAGTTGTGCAGACTCAGGACAGCTGAGCTTTGGAGGAATACGCAGATTTAAAGAGGAGTCCGTAATTTGCTTTCTAATGATCATGATCTTTTCCTCAAAGAAGTTCATGAATTTATTACTGCTGAAGTGAAAGCCATCCTCACTTGGGGAATGCTGCTTTTTAGTTAGCTTTGCGACAGTATCAAAAATAAATGTAGGATTGTTCTTATTTTCCTCAATTAAGTTGGAAAAATAGAATGATCGAGCAGCAGTGAGGGCTCTTCGATACTGCACGGTACTGTCTTTCCAAGCTAGTCGGAAGACTTCCAGTTTGGTGTGGCGCCATTTCCGTTCCAATTTTCTGGAAGCTTGCTTCAGAGCTCGGGTATTTTCTGTATACCAGGGAGCTAGTTTCTTATGACAAAAGTTTTTAGTTTTTAGGGGTGCAACTGCATCTAGGGTATTGTGCAAGGTTAAATTGAGTTCCTCAGTTAGGTGGTTAACTGATTTTTGTCCTTGGGTAGGCAGAGGGAGTCTGGAAGGGCATCAAGGAATCTTTGTGTTGTCTGAGAATTTATAGCACGACTTTTGATGCTCCTTAGTATATAGAGTTGACAATTAAGTTATGCCTTGGATGAGGTAATGTTTTGGTACTACGAAGTAGTTTTAGAGACCAAACTGAGCGATAATTTATAGCGAATGCAATCTGGCTAAGGGATACTCCTTTCTCAAGTTAAAGGCCCTTTGTGAAGTTTTCCTAAGATCTGTGGTTTGTCATGTAAGTTGAGAGGGGTGTATCTTTGCTATAAAAAATCTCAATTGCCATTGTTGGAACTCTCAACAATTAATAGATAGTGAATTGTTGAAAGTCACAGGGCTTTGGTAAAGCTCATATTATTAAAGATGAAGTTTAAGTATAACTCTGACGTGTGTGTGGTTTGTAACTCTCCTCATTTGGTAATACAGGAAATTGCCACGACAGCACTCATAATGCATTTGGGTCCCAAGGCTTTGTGATGACGAATTTTGACGCGAGCCACCCTTGCCTTGTGGCGCTCAACAAAGATGGCTGACGTCTTAACGAGTCAAGCAAATGTACAATTTGAGAGGAATGTGTTAATGTAGAGACAAACGCATTGACTGCACAATTGTGTAAGCTTGCCTTGCAATGCAGCTGAAGTAACATAGCTAACTATTTACTTGCTTATTGTGTCGGGTTAAAAATAACTATGTAGCCGATCTGGGTATGGACCCTAAAACGTAAAGTTCTGAACTAATATTCATACCAATCTATGAACCTCAAGTCTGAATGGCATTAATGAAGCCAAGAGTAGAATATTACTTTAATGTGCCAAGGATGCAAGTCCTATATACACATGTACTGTAGTTACCACATTGTAGCCTGTACATTGAATATATTCACCGATCATGTACTCTTCCTTGGCAAATAAAGGTGCGGTTCAGGTATGGCAGACAGTATTTTTCAGTCATATCAAACGCCATTATTTAAATGATGCGGTGTCTGCATGCATTACAATTATACACTTTAGTGTTTACTGCTCCTGGGACATCAATGATTACACATTGTAACTATACAATAGACTAAACATGATTGATCTGTAATTCATAGAGAGAAAAACATATGAACATTTAACTCCATTAATCTGAGGACGGACACAGGATAGTATTTCAACCAGTGGAGAATGTGAAACGCTTTATTGAAAGAAGTGCAATTTAATTGTAATATTATAAATACAAGTTCAATCTTGGGCGGGCAGGTGGACTAGTAACCGGAAGGTTGCAAGATCGAATCCCCGAGCCGACAAGGTAAAAATCTGTCCTTCTGCCCCTGAACAAGGCAGTTCTTAGGCCGTCATTCTTATCTGACTTGCATAGTTAAAAAAAAAAATGGTAGGCAAATCTGTACTTCAATGCACATATGGTGTGCATTAGAAGATGAGGTGGGTAGAGAGGTAAGAACAGCGGCAGATAGCATATGATTCATGAATGACAGTGCTACCCTAATATTCTCTCAGTTCATCACAATTGCGCTGTCGGGACTGGATTCCTCTCACATCAAAACATACCTGCAGACGAGAGAGCATGATTAAGCCTCTTTTTTTGTCTAACACGGTCAGTCATCTTAAATCAGAAGGTGAAATGCAAAACTGACCTTGGATCATTAACTCTGGGGTTTCAATGTAAAGCATCTCTTTAATAATACTTCCTGTTGACTCAACCAAGTGACATCTCACCTATGATCAGGCTGTGCCCTCTGTCAGCCAGTTCAGATGCAGGAGAGGTTCAACAAAACAGCTGATATAACCTAGAGGATTTAGGGGGAGAGGGTTGACGTGAGTGGCTACAGAGTACTTTAAGCTGAAAAACAGACCCATGAGGACAAACAATAGAAGATAATGCCAATAGGTGTCTCACCACTTGATTATTGCAAGGCTAACCCATGACTTAGCAGCAACAGATAGTCCAGTGAAAATAGCTGTAAATCTGAAAATTAGCAGCTGACATCTTAAGTTTAAAAAAAAAATTCATGCATGTGAGACAGATTCCATGTACAACAAGACAGGCAGAGATGGAGAAAAATAACACAGAACAGTTTAATTACCTCTGGTTAGGGACACTTTGCCAGCAATAAAGCTTCCACGGCCTGGTCCTCACACAGTGAACATCTGGCAATATCTACATTTTCGACCCCCTTGGTCAGCTCGCTCTCTGAAAGTAAAGAAAACAATAACTGAGATATGACCGTTATATCTAAAGCAGCACATGTCATTTTTTTAGGATACGTCAATACAGCCCAGTGCTGCTTACCTGAGATGCCATCTTCGTAGGTGTCCGCTTTGACTTCCTTTTCTGTCGGGGAAAAAATTGCTGTCAGAACAATTATTTTGACAAAAAGTAACAAATGCACCTCCATAGCATATAACAATTTGCCTGTAAATAACCACACCTTCATACAAGCGTGCTACTATTTTTTGAAATACAAAAAAAATATCATTGGTTGTTGGAAGATATGGTATGGTGAAATTATTTTTCAACGCATAAAACAACTAATGTGGTACACACAGATTAATAATATAAAAATAACTGATTATCTTAAAATGGAAAAATGGTCAGCATATATGGTTCTTCGTCTGTAGGATTCATTTACTTACTGTACAGAAAGTATATTTTATACATATATGATTTTTTTTTTTACGCATTTGTTTTAATGTATTCCATAGACAGAACGACAATATATATTTAGATGCATTTTGAATTTCTAATTGTCAATATTTTATTTTTCTGGTGTCACGTGTTTATAGCCATTTATGTACATCCTGTGTATGTTACCCGTTCCAATGAGCTTATCATATAAACTACAACGCGAAAAACTTAGGTTTACCTCATTTGAATCATGTTAGCACAAGGTAACAGCCGTTTACAGTCTTTCTTTAGTTTTCATTCGTACTCTTCCAATTCACTTAAACTATATTTATTATTTTCCCATGGGGCTTCACCAGAGTACCCCGTTAGTGGACTGGAATACAACTGTATTAAGCCCCTTACAACACCCTCCCTGACAAAGAAACGAGAATGTTGTCCCATTTGCAGCCTTGTTTGGCACGCTTTGTACAAAATAATAAAATGCAGTACTACAGGATATTGTCATAAGTAGCTCTTTATTAGCTAGCTATAACTGGAATGTTCACGTATCGCCAACCAGCATCAAACTGACCATGACCTAACCATTTGGGTGGTCTTAACCAATCATAGCACAGTATGATATGGCGGTAAAATGCATCCAATTATAATTCAGTATGTTTACACATATGAATATTACATCCCCCTTCTTTTAAAACAAAATAAAAATGTTTACATATTCTAAGCGTTTCTTTTGAAAACATGCTCTGCAGTTTGAACTCAAGGTAAGTAACCATTTATATTGCATACTACACCAACTGAATCAACATAGACTCTGAAACAATGATCCAATATACTGTTACTTTTCGAACAAGGGACTCTCAGCAACTCAGCTTTCACAGTAGAAATACATCTTAACATTTCAAACAAATACAATACCAAAGCATTTCAAGTGAACTTTCAATAACAAGTTTACAGTGTGGAACTCTTTTAGGTAAGCGATCCGCTTACACCCTTTGACATTTCACAGGTCTAGGACAGCTCTGGGCTTGACCTCTCTTCCTGACCTTGTGCGATATGATGCTGAGCATGCTTCTGTGTCAGTCAACAGTTCTTGTGGTGTTGCAGGTAAGTATATGGTGTATGTTTTGATGTGTGTGTGTGTGTGTGTGTGTTTAGTCCATCACGTTCTCTTTCAGGGGAACAGTTCATCTCATCAGTGTGTTGTTCTTTTGTGTTCAGTAGGTGACGACGATTGCGGCGGTACACCGCTCCTTCTGCGGTGAGGACGTGCTATGAACGTTCAGTGTTAGCTGGCTGGATGACGACTGCTGGCTTCCAGAGGCCATGCTCCTGGATTCAAACTGACTCTCCGTCGATCAGTGGTGGCAGTGGTCTAGCTGACCTGTCGTAGTATCGCTTTTGTTGTTGTTGTCTCTGTGCACGTTTTTCATGCATTTCCTTGTAGCTGACGACCTCAGGTTGTAGCTGCTGGTTGGTGCTGGGAAGGATTGAGCGAAGTCCGCGGCTCATCAACAGCTGGGCTGGTGATTTGAAGTTGTCAACTGGAGTGTTGCGGTATTCAAGGAGACTGAGGTAGGGGTCTCTCTTGTCTGCTTTTGCTTTGTCCATGAGTGATTTAGCAATCTGCACTGATTTTTCAGCAAGGCCATTACTTTGAGGGTAATGTGGGCTTGTGGTGATGTGTAAACTCCCATGCTTTTGTGAAGGATTCAAACTCATTTGATTTGTAACAGGGCCCATTGTCAGATATTAAAGTCTCTACAATGCCATGCCTGGCAAAGGCTGCTTTCAGCTTGTGTATCACAGCTGCAGATGTGGTGCTGTGAAGCTTGTCGAGTTCGAAGTATCTGCTGTAGTAGTCAACTGTTACGATGTAGTTCTCGTTGTTCCAGGTGAACAGATCGGTTGCCACGACCTGCCAGGGTCGGTCTGGGATACAGTGAGGTAACATTGGCTCTTTGGTGTTTGAGGGGCGTCGTTCAAGACATATGGCGCATTTACCAACAATGTCCTCTATTTGTTTGCACATTCCGGGCCAAAACAAAATGTCCCGTGCTCTCTGTTTGCACTTTTCCATGCCCATGTGTCCAGCATGGATCTTTGTCAAAATCTCTTCCTGAGACTGGTAGGAATGATGATTTTCTCTCCTTTGAAAATAATTCCGTTGATCTGTGATAGTTCATCAGGATGGTTCCAGAATTCTGAGACGCTCTGAGGGCATTTTCTCCTCTCCTCAGGCCGTCCATCCTGTATGACTTTCCTCAGCTGTGCGAGTTGTGAGTCCTTTTCTGTTTCTGCTTGGATCTCCTTCAGTTTTGTGTCACTAACTGGTAAGTTGCTGTACACAGTGTGCACTTGCATGTCCATGCCTTCACTGAGGCTGCTGTCCTTATAGGTAAGAAACTTCCTGGAGAGTGTGTCTGCGACAGGGATGTCTTTGCCTGGACGGTGAGTGATTGTGAAGTCGTATTTTTGTAGTTGAAGAATCATTCTCTGTAGCCTTGGCGGGGCTGCGGCTAGTGGTTTCCTCATGATTGACTCAAGGGGCTTGTGGTCGGATTCCACAATGACTTGTCGTCCATATACGTACTGATGGAAACGTTTACATCCGAACAGAATGGCATAGAGCTCCTTTTCAATTTGAGCGTAGTTGATTTCACAGTCTGTGAGAGATTTGGAAGCGTAGCCGATGGGCTTTCCTTCTTGCAGTAGCACTGCACCTAGTCCATACTTCGACGCGTCTACTTGGAGTCTGAGCTCTTTGTCGGGGTCGTAGTAGGCAAGGATTGGTCCTGGTTCTCTCGTGATCAAGTCTTTCACATTTCTGGAAAGCAATGTCGTGTTGCTTGTCCCAGAGAAACTCACTGGACTGCTTTAGCAGTTGATGCAGGGGTGCATTAGCATTGGAGAGGCTGGGTGCGAACTTTGCTAAGTAGTTGACCATGCCAAGCACTGTTTCCAGCTCTGCACGGTTCTTTGGTGGCTAAATTTCTTTTATGGTTGAGATCTTCTGTGGATCTGGCTTGATTCCAGTCGCTGTGAGAAGATGTCCGAAGTAGCTGACCTCTGTAGCGCCGACTGTGCTCTTCTCGGGTTGAGCCGGACTCCTCTCTCGCGGGACCTTTGCAGCATCGCGCGGAGGTTTCGGTCGTGCTCCTCTTTGCTTCGACTATAGACAAGGATGTCATCCACAATTAGTGGATCCAACTAGTGGTCAGTATGCACTACTACACCCTCTCTCACATGAACGCTAACATTACTGGTTTCAGTGGGAAAGATGGTAAATGGTTCAGACATTAATGGCAAATATAAAAAAACTAAGATACCCAAGTTACCGGAGTCTACAATTGCCGACTGTTAATGTAGAGTAGGGATAGTGAGAAGTAACATTCAAGACTGAAGCAATTACCCCCTCTAGTGGTAAACTTTATACTGTACCAGGTTACTACACACACTGATAATACAAAACATTGAGGACACCTGCTCTTTCCATCACAGACTATTTAAACATTTCAAATTCAGTGCAAAGTAATGTAGTGCATTGGTGTCTAGATCCCTCTTGGGTGGCAAAGTGTCACAAGAATCCTGTGGGGAGAGAAAACAAGAGAATACATTAAATTAATGGGTGTTAACTAATCAGGGTTCAACAAAGCACTTCAAGTCCTCAAATCCTTCAAAAGAGAGAGAGAAGGAGAAAGGAGTATGGTCCCTGCAGTAGGACTACATGCTGGCCATGAGGTTCTCCAAGTGGTACTCCAGGAGGCTGGAGAGCTCCGTGAACAGAGACTCTGGGTTAAAGTACCAGGCCAGCTGCTGGCCAAACATGTCATCTAGCAGAGCCATCAGCCCGCCCTGAAGAGAACACCACACAACACATAGAAAATGGCTCTGAGTTACTAGCTTATCAAGAGGAGAGAGACAATTAGAAATACTCCCCCTAAAATGACATTGGAACCTGGTTAACCATGAATAAGGAAGTAAAAAGGAAGTACACTAAGAATATGGAAGTAAACAGGAAGTAACCTCTTGACTCTTACATTGAGCAGCAGCAGGTATCTGTCAGCCTCTGGCTCCATGTTGGCAGCAGTGGGCAGGAAGGAGTACAGGAGAGCGTACAGATGCTCCACAAACCCACCGGCGTGCTAAAGGAAACAAAGGAGGAGAAAAGAGGAGAGAATAGAAGAGAAGAGGAATTTAAGTGAAACTGCTAATAGAGAGATATCAAAACATGTACCAGTGAGATGCTACTTACCACCATCATGGACTTCTGAGCTGTCATCATCCCAAACAGCACCAGCTCAAAGAGGACATCTATCATGTTCACATGATGGATCTAGGACAAGAAAACACGTTTGGAGAAAATAGGAATGATTTCATATAGATCAGCTACTGTGATGTATAAAAGACATGCATGTGGAAGAACTCAGTGAGACTTGAAAGAGTTAATGAACTCACCTTTGCCTCAGCAAGCTCCCTCTCAATATCATTCCGCTTGGAGGGGTCACTCAGGTAGTCCACAAAGTCGTTATAAGTACGGATGAACTTGGCCTCGTCCTATGACAAAGAAAAGAGCATCTTAGTGAAAAGAACACATTTCACCTCAGGGGCGCTCTCTTTCCCTTGAAAGACCAAGGGACCACAAGGGGGAGTTCAGACCACAAGGGGGAGTTGGCGCACTGGAGGATGAATTAGTTGGGTAACATAGATAAATAGGATGTTTAATTTACATAATATGCTTATGTGAGAGTTGTCATTAGAATGTGTCCCTTTGGACTATACTGTTGGCAGTTGCACGTTTCCCTTCTCAGCTAGGGCTCAGTCACTTGGGGCCCAGAGAGGGGAGACGTCAGAATGGAACATTGTCTTCATATGTGAAGGGATGGCGTGATTAAGGGGGAACCAATTATCTCTTGGCTCAACAATGTCTGTGCGCAAGTCACTACCCTCAGTGAGCTTGTCCAGGAGTGGGGAGAAGAGGTTTACTTGAGATGGGATCAGATTTATTTATATAGCTCTTCTTACATTAGCTGATATCTTAGTGCTGTACAGAAACCCAGCCTAAAACCCCAAACGGCAAGCAATGCAGGTGTAGAAGCACCGTGGCTAGGAAAAACTCCCTAGAAAGGCCAAAACCTAGAGGAACCAGGCTGGGGGGTGGCCAGTCCTCTTCTGGCTGTGCTGGTGGAGATTATAACAAAACATGGCCAAGATGTCATAAATTATCAGCATGGTCAAATAATAATCACAGTAGTTATCGAGGGTGCAGGAAGTCCTCACCTCAAGAGTAAATGTCAGTTGGCTTTTCATAGCCGATCATTAAGAGTATCTCTACCGCTCCTGCAGTCTCTAGAGAGTTGAAAACAGCAGGTCTGGGACAGGTAGCACGTCCGTTGAACAGGTCAGGGTTCCATAGCCGCAGGCAGAACAGTTAAAACTGGAGCAGCAGCACGGGCAGGTGGACTGGGGACAGCAAGGAGTCATCATGCAAGGTAGTCCTGAGGCATGGTCCTAGGGCTCAGGTCCTCCGCGAGAGAAAGAGAATTAGAGAGCATACTTAAATTCACACAGGACACCGGCTAAGACAGGAGAAGTACTCCAGATATAACAAACTGACCCTGGCCCCCCGACACATAAACTACTGCAGCATAAATACTGGAGGCTGAGACAGGAGGGGTCAGGAGACACTGTGGCCCCATCCGAAGATACCCCCGGACAGGGCCAAACAGGAAGGATATAACCCCACCCACTTTGCCAAAGCACAGCCCCCACACCACTAGAGGGATATCTTCAACCACCAACTTACCATCCTGAGACAAGGCCGAGTATAGCCCACAAAGATCTCCGCCACGGCACAACCCAAGGGGGGGCGCCAACCCAGACAGGAAGATCACGTCAGTGACTCACCCCTCCTAGGGACGGCATGAAAGAGCACCAGTAAGCCAGTGACTCAGCCCCTGTAATAGGGTTAGAGGCAGAGAATCCCAGTGGAGAGAGGGGAACCGGCCAGGCAGAGACGGCAAGGGCGGTTCGTTGCTCCAGAGCCTTTCCGTTCACCTTCACACTCCTGGGCCAGACTACACTCAATCATATGACCCACTGAAGAGATGAGTCTTCAGTAAAGACTTAAAAGTTGAGATCGAGTCTGCGTCTCTCATATGGGTAGGCAGACCATTCCATAAAAATTGAGCTCTATAGGAGAAAGCCCTGCCTCCAGCTGTTTGTTTAGAAATTCTAGGGACAATAAGGAGGCCTGCGTCTTGTGACCGTAGCGTATGTGTAGGTATGTACGGCAGGACCAAATCGGAAAGAGGGGTAGGAACAAGCCCATGTAATGTTTTATAGGTTAGCAGTAAAACCTTGAAATTAGCCCTTGCCTTAACAGGAAGCCAGTGTAGGGAGGCTAGCACTGGAGTAATATGATAACAATTTTGGGTTCTAGTCAGGATTCTAGCAGCCGTATTTAGCACTAACTGAAGTTTATTTTGTGCTTTATCCAGGTAGCCGGAAAGTAGAGCATTGCAGTAGTCTAACCTAGAAGTAACAAAAGCATGGATTACTTTTTCTGCATCATTTTTGGACAGAAAGTTTCTGATTTTTGCAATGTTACGTAGATGGGAAAAAAGCTGTCCTTGAAACAGTCTTGATATGTTCGTCAAAAGAGAGATCAGGGTCCAGAGTAACGCCGAGGTCCTTCACAGTTTTATTTGAGACGACTTTACAACCATCAAGATTAATTGTCAGATTCAACAGAAGATCTCTTTGTTTCTTGGGACCTAGAACAAGCATCTCTGTTTTGTCCGAGTTTAAAAGTAGAAAGTTTGCAGCCATCCACTTCCTTATGTCTGAAACATAGGCTTCTAGTGAGGGCAATTTTGGGGCTTCACCATGTTTCATTGAAATGTACAGCTGTGTGTCATCCGCATAGCAGTGAAAGTTAACATTATGCTTTCGAATGACATCCCCAAGAGGTAAAATATATAGTGAAAACAATAGTGGTCCCAAAACGGAACATTGAGGAACACCGAAATGTACAGTTGATTTGTCAGAGGACAAACCATTAACATGAGACAAACTGATATCTTTCCGACAGATAAGATCTAAACCAGGCTAGAACTTGTCCGTGTAGACCAATTTGGGTATCCAATCTCTCCAAAAGAACGTGGTGATCGATGGTATCAAAGGCAGCACTAAGGTCTAGGAGCACAAGGACAGATGCAGAGCCTCGGTCTGCGCCAATAAAAGGTCATTTACCACTGCGCCAATAAAAGGTCATTTACCACCTTCACAAGTGCAGTCTCAGTGCTATGATGGGGTCTAAAACCAGACTAAAGCATTTCGAATACATTGTCTTCAGGAAGGCAGTGAGTTGCTGCGCAACAGCTTTCTAAAATTGAGAGGAATGGAAGATTCGATATAGGCCAATAGTTTTTTATATTTTCTGGGTCAAGGTTTGGCTTTTTCAAGAGAGGCTTTATTACTGCCACTTTTAGTGAGTTTGGTACGCATCCGGTGGATAGAGAGCCGTTTATTATGTTCAACATAGGAGGGCCGAGCACAGGAAGCAGCTCTTTCAGTAGTTTAGTTGGAATAGGGTCCAGTATGCAGCTTGAAGGTTTAGAGGCCATGATTATTTTCATCATTGTGTCAAGAGATATAGTACTAAAACACTTAAGTGTCTCTCTTGATCCTAAGTCCTGGCAGAGTTGTGCAGACTCAGGACAGCTGAGCTTTGGAGGAATACGCAGATTTAAAGAGGAGTCCGTAATTTGCTTTCTAATGATCATAATCTTTTCCTCAAAGAAGTTCATGAATTTATTACTGCTGAAGTGAAAGCCATCCTCACTTGGGGAATGCTGCTTTTTAGTTAGCTTTGCGACAGTATCAAAAATAAATGTAGGATTGTTCTTATTTTCCTCAATTAAGTTGGAAAAATAGAATGATCGAGCAGCAGTGAGGGCTCTTCGATACTGCACGGTACTGTCTTTCCAAGCTAGTCGGAAGACTTCCAGTTTGGTGTGGCGCCATTTCCGTTCCAATTTTCTGGAAGCTTGCTTCAGAGCTCGGGTATTTTCTGTATACCAGGGAGCTAGTTTCTTATGACAAAAGTTTTTAGTTTTTAGGGGTGCAACTGCATCTAGGGTATTGCGCAAGGTTAAATTGAGTTCCTCAGTTAGGTGGTTAACTGATTTTTGTCCTTGGGTAGGCAGAGGGAGTCTGGAAGGGCATCAAGGAATCTTTGTGTTGTCTGAGAATTTATAGCACGACTTTTGATGCTCCTTAGTATATAGAGTTGCCAATTAAGTTATGCCTTGGATGAGGTAATGTTTTGGTACTACGAAGTAGTTTTAGAGACCAAACTGAGCGATAATTTATAGCGAATGCAATCTGGCTAAGGGATACTCCTTTCTCAAGTTAAAGGCCCTTTGTGAAGTTTTCCTAAGATCTGTGGTTTGTCATGTAAGTTGAGAGGGGTGTATCTTTGCTATAAAAAATCTCAATTGCCATTGTTGGAACTCTCAACAATTAATAGATAGTGAATTGTTGAAAGTCACAGGGCTTTGGTAAAGCTCATATTATTAAAGATTAAGTTTAAGTATAACTCTGACGTGTGTGTGTGGTTTGTAACTCTCCTCATTTGGTAATACAGGGAATTGCCACGACAGCACTCATAATGCATTTGGGTCCCAAGGCTTTGTGATGACGAATTTTGACGCGAGCCACCCTTGCCTTGTGGCGCTCAACGAAGATGGCTGACGTCTTAACGAGTCAAGCAAATGTACAATTTGAGAGGAATGTGTTAATGTAGAGACAAACGCATTGACTGCACAATTGTGTAAGCTTGCCTTGCAATGCAGCTGAAGTAACATAGCTAACTATTTACTTGCTTATTGTGTCGGGTTAAAAATAACTATGTAGCCGATCTGGGTATGGACCCTAAAACGTAAAGTTCTGAACTAATATTCATACCAATCAATGAACCTCAAGTCTGAATGGCATTAATGAAGCCAAGAGTAGAATATTACTTTAATGTGCCAAGGATGCAAGTCCTATATACACATGTACTGTAGTTACCACATTGTAGCCTGTACATTGAATATATTCACCGATCATGTACTCTTCCTTGGCAAATAAAGGTGCGGTTCAGATATGGCATTTTTCAGTCATATCAAACGCCATTATTTAAATGATGCGGTGTCTGCATGCATTACAATTATACACTTTAGTGTTTACTGCTCCTGGGATATCAATGATTACACATTGTAACTATACAATAGAATAAACATGATTGATCTGTAATTCATAGAGAGAAAAACCTATGAACATTTAACTCCATTAATCTGAGGACGGACACAGGATAGTATTTCAACCAGTGGAGAATGTGAAACGCTTTATTGAAAGAAGTGCATTTTTTTTTCTTTCTTTTTTTTCTTTTTTCTTTTAAATTTTATCCCATTTTCTCCCCATTTTCGTGGTATCCAATCGCTAGTAATTACTATCTTGTCTCATCGCTACAACTCCCTTACGGGCACGGGAGAGACGAAGGTCGAAAGCCATGCGTCCTCCGAAGCACAACCCAACCAAGCCGCACTGCTTCTTAACACAGCGCGCCTCCAACCCGGAAGCCAGCCGCACCAATGTGTCGGAGGAAACACCGTGTACCTGGCCCCCTTGGTTAGCGCGCACTGCGCCCGGCCCGCCACAGGAGTCGCTGGAGCGCGATGAGACAAGGATATCCCTACCGGCCAAACCCTCCCTAACCCGGACGACGCTATGCCAATTGTGCGTCGCCCCACGGACCTCCCGGTCGCGGCCGGCTGCGACAGAGCCTGGGCGCGAACCCAGAGACTCTGGTGGTGCAGTTAGCACTGCGATGCAGTGCCCTAGACCACTGCGCCACCCGGGAGGCCCAAGAAGTGCATTTTAATTGTAATATTATAAATACAAGTTCAATCTTGGGCGGGCAGGTGGACTAGTAACCGGAAGGTTGCGAGATCGAATCCCCGAGCCGACAAGGTAAAAATCTGTCCTTCTGCCCCTGAACAAGGCAGTTCTTAGGCCGTCATTCTTATCTGACTTGCATAGTTAAAAAAAAAAATGGTAGGCAAATCTGTACTTCAATGCACATATGGTGTGCATTAGAAGATGAGGTGGGTAGAGAGGTAAGAACAGCGGCAGATAGCATATGATTCATGAATGACAGTGCTACCCTAATATTCTCTCAGTTCATCACAATTGCGCTGTCGGGACTGGATTCCTCTCACATCAAAACATACCTGCAGACGAGAGAGCATGATTAAGCCTCTTTTTTTGTCAAACACGGTCAGTCATCTTAAATCAGAAGGTGAAATGCAAAACTGACCTTGGATCATTAACTCTGGGGTTTCAATGTAAAGCATCTCTTTAATAATACTTCCTGTTGACTCAACCAAGTGACATCTCACCTATGATCAGGCTGTGCCCTCTGTCAGCCAGTTCAGATGCGGGAGAGGTTCAACAAAACAGCTGATATAACCTAGAGGATTTAGGGGGAGAGGGTTGACGTGAGTGGCTACAGAGTACTTTAAGCTGAAAAACAGACCCATGAGGACAAACAATAGAAGATAATGCCAATAGGTGTCTCACCACTTGATTATTGCAAGGCTAACCCATGACTTAGCAGCAACAGATAGTCCAGTGAAAATGGCTGTAAATCTGAAAATTAGCAGCTGACATCTTAAGTTTAAAAAAAAAATTCATGCATGTGAGACAGATTCCATGTACAACAAGACAGGCAGAGATGGAGAAAAATAACACAGAACAGTTTAATTACCTCTGGTTAGGGACACTTTGCCAGCAATAAAGCTTCCACGGCCTGGTCCTCACACAGTGAACATCTGGCAATATCTACATTTTCGACCCCCTTGGTCAGCTCGCTCTCTGAAAGTAAAGAAAACAATAACTGAGATATGACCGTTATATCTAAAGCAGCACATGTCATTTTTTTAGGATACGTCAATACAGCCCAGTGCTGCTTACCTGAGATGCCATCTTCGTAGGTGTCCGCTTTGACTTCCTTTTCTGTCGGGGAAAAAATTGCTGTCAGAACAATTATTTTGACAAAAAGTAACAAATGCACCTCCATAGCATATAACAATTTGCCTGTAAATAACCACACCTTCATACAAGCGTGCTACTATTTTTTGAAATAACAAAAAAATATCAATTGTTGTTGGAAGATATGGGTATGGTGAATTATTTGTCAACCATAAAACACCTAATGTGGTACACACAATTAATAATTTAAAAATAACTGATTATCTTAAAATGGAAAAATTGTCACATATATGGTTCTTCGTCTGTAGGATTCATTTACTTACTGTACAAAGTATATTTTATACATATATATTTTTTTTTTTACCAATTTTTTTAATGTATTCCATAGACAGAACGAAATATATTTAGATGCATTTTGAATTTCTAATTGTCAATATTTTATTTTCTGTGTCACGTGTTTATGCTCATTTATGTACATCCTGTGTATGTTACCCTTCCAATGAGCTTATCATATAAACTACAACGCGAAAACTACGGTTTACCTCACTTTGAATCATGTTAGCACAGGTAACAGCCGTTTACAGTCTTTCTTTAGTTTTTCATTCGTACTCTTCCCAATTCACTTAAACTATATTTCTTTATTTCCCATGGGCTTCACCAGAGTACCCCCTAGTGGCTGGAATACAACTGTATTAAGCCCCTTACAACACCCCCCTGCAAAAACGAAATGTTGTCCCAGTTGCAGCCTTGTTTGGCACGCTTTGTACAAAATAATAAAATGCAGTACTACAGGATATTTCTTAAAGTAGCTCTTTATTAGCTAGCTATAACTGGAATGTTCACGTATCGCCAACCAGCATCAAACTGACCATGACCTAACCATTTGGGTTGTCTTAACCAATCATAGCACAGTATGATATGGCGGTAAAATGCATCCAATTATAACTCAGTATGTTTACACATATGAATATTACATCCCCCTTCTTTTAAAACAAAAGAAAAATGTTTACATATTCTAAGCGTTTCTTTTGAAAACATGCTCTGCAGTTTGAACTCAAGGTAAGTAACCATTTATATTGCATACTACACCAACTGAATCAACATAGACTCTGAAACAATGATCCAATATACTGTTACTTTTCGAACAAGGGACTCTCAGCAACTCAGCTTTCACAGTAGAAATACATCTTAACATTTCAAACAAATACAATACCAAAGCATTTCAAGTGAACTTTCAATAACAAGTTTACAGTGTGGAACTCTTTTAGGTAAGCGATCCGCCTACACCCTTTGACATTTCACAGGTCTAGGACAGCTCTGGGCTTGACCTCTCTTCCTGACCTTGTGCGATATGATGCTGAGCATGCTTCTGTGTCAGTCAACAGTTCTTGTGGTGTTGCAGGTAAGTATGGTGTATGTTGTGATGTGTGTGTGTTTAGTTCATCACGTTCTCTTTCAGGGGAACAGTTCATCTCATCAGTGTGTTGTTCTTTTGTGTTCAGTAGGTGACGACGATTGCGGCGGTACACCGCTCCTTCTGCGGTGAGGACGTGCTATGAACGTTCAGTGTTAGCTGGCTGGATGACGACTGCTGGCTTCCAGAGGCCATGCTCCTGGATTCAAACTGACTCTCCGTCGATCAGTGGTGGCAGTGGTCTAGCTGACCTGTCGTAGTATCGCTTTTGTTGTTGTTGTCTCTGTGCACGTTTTTCATGCATTTCCTTGTAGCTGACGACCTCAGGTTGTAGCTGCTGGTTGGTGCTGGGAAGGATTGAGCGAAGTCTGCGGCTCATCAACAGCTGGGCTGGTGATTTTAAGTTGTCATCTGGAGTGTTGCGGTATTCAAGGATACTGAGGTAGGGGTCTCTCTTGTCTGCTTTTGCTTTATCCATGAGTGATTTAGCAATCTGCACTGATTTTTCAGCAAGGCCATTACTTTGAGGGTAATGTGGGCTTGTGGTGACGTGTAAACTCCCATGCTTTTGTGAAGGATTCAAACTCATTTGATTTGTAACAGGGCCCATTGTCAGATATTAAAGTCTCTACAATGCCATGCCTGGCAAAGGCTGCTTTCAGCTTGTGTATCACAGCTGCAGATGTGGTGCTGTGAAGCTTGTCGAGTTCGAAGTATCTGCTGTAGTAGTCAACTGTTACGATGTAGTTCTCGTTGTTCCAGGTGAACAGATCGGTTGCCACGACCTGCCAGGGTCGGTCTGGGATACAGTGAGGTAACATTGGCTCTTTGGTGTTTGAGGGGCGTCGTTCAAGACATATCGGATTCCACAATGACTTGTCGTCCATATACGTACTGATGGAAACGTTTACATCCGAACAGAATGGCATAGAGCTCCTTTTCAATTTGAGCGTAGTTGATTTCACAATCTGTGAGAGATTTGGAAGCGTAGCCGATGGGCTTTCCTTCTTACAGTAGCACTGCACCTAGTCCATACTTCGATGCGTCTACTTGGAGTCTGAGCTCTTTGTCGGGGTCGTAGTAGGCAAGGATTGGTCCTGGTTCTCTCGTGATCAAGTCTTTCACATTTCTGGAAAGCAATGTCGTGTTGCTTGTCCCAGAGAAACTCACTGGACTGCTTTAGCAGTTGATGCAGGGGTGCATTAGCATTGGAGAGGCTGGGTGCGAACTTGGCTAAGTAGTTGACCATGCCAAGCACTGTTTCCAGCTCTGCACGGTTCTTTGGTGGCTCCATTTCTTTTATGGTTGAGATCTTCTGTGGATCTGGCTTGATTCCAGTCGCTGTGAGAAGATGTCCGAAGTAGCTGACCTCTGTAGCGCCGACTGTGCTCTTCTCGGGTTGAGCCGGACTCCTCTCTCGCGGGACCTTTGCAGCATCGCGCGGAGGTTTCGGTCGTGCTCCTCTTTGCTTCGACTATAGACAAGGATGTCGTCCACAATTAGTGGATCCAACTAGTGGTCAGTATGAACTACTACACCCTCTCTCACATGAACGCTAACATTACTGGTTTCAGTGGGAAAGATGGTAAATGGTTCAGACATTAATGGCAAATATAAAAAACTAAGATACCCAAGTTACCGGAGTCTACAATTGCCGACTGTTAATGTAGAGTAGGGATAGTGAGAAGTAACATTCAAGACTGAAGCAATTACCCCCTCTAGTGGTAAACTTTATACTGTACCAGGTTACTACACACACTGATAATACAAAACATTGAGGACACCTGCTCTTTCCATGACAGACTATTTAAACATTTCAAATTCAGTGCAAAGTAATGTAGTGCATTGGTGTCTAGATCCCTCTTGGGTGGCAAAGTGTCACAAGAATCCTGTGGGGAGAGAAAACAAGAGAATACATTAAATTAATGGGTGTTAACTAATCAGGGTTCAATAAAGCACTTCAAGTCCTCAAATCCTTCAAAAGAGAGAGAGAAGGAGAAAGGAGTATGGTCCCTGCAGTAGGACTACATGCTGGCCATGAGGTTCTCCAAGTGGTACTCCAGGAGGCTGGAGAGCTCCGTGACCAGAGACTCTGGGTTAAAGTACCAGGCCAGAAACATGTCATCTAGCAGAGCCATCAGCCCGCCCTGAAGAGAACACCACACAACACATAGAAAATGGCTCTGAGTTACTAGCTTATCAAGAGGAGAGAGACAATTAGAAATACTCCCCCTAAAATGACATTGGAACCTGGTTAACCATGAATAAGGAAGTAAAAAGGAAGTACACTAAGAATATGGAAGTAAACAGGAAGTAACCTCTTGACTCTTACATTGAGCAGCAGCAGGTATCTGTCAGCCTCTGGCTCCATGTTGGCAGCAGTAGGCAGGAAGGAGTACAGGAGAGCGTACAGATGCTCCACAAACCCACCGGCGTGCTAAAGGAAACAAAGGAGGAGAAAAGAGGAGAGAATAGAAGAGAAGAGGAATTTAAGTGAAACTGCTAATAGAGAGATATCAAAACATGTACCAGTGAGATGCTACTTACGACCATCAGGGACTTCTGAGCTGTCATCATCCCAAACAGCACCAGCTCAAAGAGGACATCTATCATGTTCACATGATGGATCTAGGACAAGAAAACACGTTTGGAGAAAATAGGAATGATTTCATATAGATCAGCTACTGTGATGTATAGAAGACATGCATGTGGAAGAACTCAGTGAGACTTGAAAGAGTTAATGAACTCACCTTTGCCTCAGCCAGCTCCCTCTCAATGTCATTCCGCTTGGAGGGGTCACTCAGGTAGTCCACAAAGTCGTTATAAGTACGGATGAACTTGGCCTCGTCCTATGACAAAGAAAAGAGCATCTTAGTGAACAGAACACATTTCACCTCAGGGGTGCTCTCTTTCCCTTGACAGAGAATGCGTTAGTGAGTTACCATGTGGTTGGCCTGAACCAGTGCGCCCAGGAGGACCTTTCCCGCCACAAACAGATGGTTCCTGCTCAGGGTGGAACCAAGCAGGGTCTAGGGGAGAGGGAAGAGTTAGGGTGAGACATCTTCCTCTAGGAGAGAACAAGAAGTCACAGAGAGAAAAAGAAAAGTGTGTCCACTCACAGTGATGGCCTGGCGCAGGGAGACGAGCCTCAGGGCGATGTCCTCCACTCTCTTGGTGGTAAGGTAGAGGCTGTGAAAGGGAGGGATTGGAGCATGTCAACCATTAGAGTCAATGGGGGATAGCAGCATTATGACCACTATCCTTCAGCATCTGACAAGCCCAGACTACACAGACATTTAGAGGAACTCACTTTACCAGAGGAACCTCCCTCTCCTCAGGCAGCATGTCCTCCTCCCAACCCTACGACAACAAAACAAGCATTCAAAATCAGTGACCAATGAGCATACATTTAGTTTTACTTGTATTTAAGAGCAATCGAAGGCCACGGAAGGAGAGTTGTATGGCATTGAAGCTCGTCTGGAGGGTAGTTAACACAGTGTCCAAAGAAGGGCCAGAAGTATACAGAATGGTGTCATCTGCGTAGAGGTGGATCAGAGACTCACCAGCAGCAAGAGCGACATCATTGATGTATACAGAGAAGAGTCGGCCCAAGAATTGAACCCTATGGCACCCCCATAGAGACTGCCAGAGGCCCAGGCTACAGGAAGCCGATTTTACACACTGAACTCTATCGGAGAATTAGTTAATGAACCAGGCGAGGCAATCATTTGAGAAACCAAGGCTGTTGAGTCTGTCGGTAAGGATGTGGTGATTGACAGAGTCAAAAGCCTTGGCCAGGTCAATGAATACGGCTGCACAGTATTGTTTCTTATCGATGGCGGTTAAGATATCGTTTAGGACCTTAAACGTGGCTGAGGTGCACCCATGACCATGATAGAGCATGACGCTTGCAAAGCCAGGGTAGTGGGTTCGATTCCCGTCACCACCCATACATAAACGACAGCAGGTTTTATTGTAAGTCGCTTTGGATAAAAGTCTGATGAATGACATATATTATTTTTATATAGTCACTTACTTGCTATACAATGTAGAGAGAAAAAGGGTCAATTCAAGAGGGAGCTACGAAATTAATGTCCAAACATCGTTTTCTTTGCCTGATGTCATTAGAAATTACATAGAATTAATCATTAGCTTGTTATCTACAATATTATAACATTCATATACTTGTACTTGACAGTGTTGATGAAATAATAATGATCATTTGCTGTGACCATTACTAGTTTAGACTGCACCGCACTTGGTTGTATGTGTTCCATATTTGGTGTTGTGAAGTTAAATCTCAGAGTAAATCATCGGTAACTTTTCAACCATATATGGTAGAGACATTGGGTTTAGATTATTATTTTCTGACATAATGTTCTATTGATAACCTTGAATGAATTACTAATTTTATGTTTTTGGCTATTTTGCCACCAGATACTTTCCTATATTGTTGGTATAATATAAAATACAAATACCAAATATTGTGTTTTATAAAGTCACTAGCTAGATTGGAAGAATGAGACAAACAAGGTGATTTTTTATTGTGTTGTTTAACTCCTGAAAGTATAGTCTTTTCCACAGTGGGCTATAAAGTCTTTTGGAGGACATATTGACCAAATTCAGACAAGAGGGGGCCACAGCCCACGGAAAAAAAGCACTGAAGGCTCTACACTACCGGTCAAAAGTTTTAGAACACCTACTCATTCAAGGGGTTTTCTTTATTTTTACTATTTTCTACATTTTAGAAAAATAGTGAAGACATCAAAACAATGAAATAACACATATGGAATCATGTAGTAACCAAAAAAGTGTTAAACAAAAGCAAATATATTTTAGATTCTTCAAAGTAGCCACCCTTTGCCTTGATGACAGCTTTGCACACTCTTGATATTCTCTCAACCAGCTTCATGAGAAAGTCACCTGGAATGCATTTCAATTAACAGGTGTGCCTTCTTAAAAGTGGAATTTCTTTCCTTTTTAATGCGTTTGACACAATCAATTGTGTTGTGACAAGGTGGGGGGGTATACAGAAGATAGCCCTATTTGGCAAAATACCAAGTCCATATTATGGCAAGAACAGCTCAAATAAGCAAAGAGAAATCATTATTTTATGACATGAAGGTCAGTCAATATGGAATATTTCAAGTGTAGTTGCAAAAACAATCAAGCACTATGATGAAACTGGCTCTCATGAGGATCACCACAGCAATGGAAGACCCAGAGTTACCTCTGCTGCCGAGGATAAGTTCATTAGAGTTACCAGCCTCAGATATTGCTGCCCAAATAAATGCTTCACAGAGTTCAAGTAACTGACACATCTCAACATCAACTGTTCAGAGGAGACTGTGTGAATCAGGCCTTTATAGTTGAATTGCTGCAAAGAAACCACTATTAAAAGGACACCAATAAGAAGAAGAGACTTACTTGGGCCATGAAACACAATCAATTTGTCCTTTGGTCTGGAGCCCAAATTTGAGATTTTTGGTTCCAACTGCCATGTCTTTGTGAGATGCGGTGTGGGTGAACAGATGATCTCTGCATGTGTATTTCCTACCATAAAGCATTGAGGAGGAGGGTATATGGTGTGGGGGTGCTTTGCTGTTGACACTGTCTGTGATTTATTTAGAATTCACACTTAACCAATATGGCTACAACAGCATTCTGCAGCTATACGTCATCCCATCTGGTTTGGGCTTAGTGGGACTATCATTTGTTTAAATAAATTATTATAAAAAAATAAAAACAATTGTTTGTTACTTTTACACCTTTTTCGTGGTATCCAATTGGTAGTTACAGTCTTGTCTCATCGCTGCAACTCCCGTATGGACTCGGGAGAGGCGAAGGTCGAGAGCCGTGCGTCCTCCAAAACACAACCCAGCCAAGCCGCACTGCTTCTTGACACAATGCCTGCTTAACCCGGAAGCCAGGCGCACCAATGGGTCGGAGGAAACACCATACACCTGGCAACGCTGTCAGTGTGCATTGCGCCCGGCTCGCCACAGGAGTCGCTAGAGCTCGATGGGACAAGAACATCCCTGCCGGCCAAACCCTCCCCTAACCCGGACAACGCTGGGCCAATTGTGTGCCGCCCCATGGGTCTCCCGGTCGCGGCCCGGCTGCGACAGAGCCTGGACTCCAACCAGGATCTCTAACTGCACAGCTTACCTTAGACCACTGCGCTACTCAGGAGAATTCATTTGTTTTTCAACAGGACAATGACCCAACACACCTCCAGGCTGTGTAAGGGCTATTTTCCCAAGAAGGAGAGTGACGGAGTGCTGCATCAGATGACCTGGCCTCCACAATCCCCCGACCTCAACCAAATTGAGATGTTTTGAGATGAGTAGGACCGCAGAGTAAAGGAAAAACAGCCAACAAGTGCTCAGCATATGTGGGAACTCCTTCAAGACTGTTGGAAAAGCATTCCACGTGAAGTTGGGTGAGAGAATGCCAAGAGTGTGCAAAGCTGTCATCAAGGCAAAGGGTGGCTATTTGAAGAATCTCAAATATACAGTATGATATGTTTTGATATGTTTCACACTTTTTTGGTTACTACATGATTCCATTTGTGTTATTTCATAGTTTTGATGTCTACACTATTATTCAACAATGTAGAAAATAGCATTTTCTTCTTTGACGCACTTTATGTCTAAACTTCTTTACAGTGAAATGTTCTTGATTGGTGATCTCAATTGGTGTTGGTTAAAACCGGTGTCTGATGATTTAAAAATGTTTCACCCACTCGCCCAAATCTTAAATGCCCAGATAAATCTACCCTGATTGATTTGATATTAACAAATGTTCCACATAAATATTCTGCGGTTGGTGTTTTTTGTAATGATTTAAGTGACCATTATGCTGTTAGAAATACTAAGGTTCCTAAGACAAACCCATGTTTTATTCGTAAGAGAAATTTGAAGTGTTGTAATGAGCAGGCTTTCTTTCATGATTTGTTTTATTTTGACTGGAGCAAGATTGAGTTTATCCCTGATGTGGAAACTGCCTGGATATTCTTTAATGATGTTTTTTTCCAAATAGTAAACACACATGCCCCATTCCGCAGGTTCAGGGTTAAAGGGCGGGATAATCCATGGTTTTCTTCTGAGCTGTCTTGTATTATTCACTACCGTAATCTAGCCTGGGCTAAAGCAAGGAAATCATGTTCTGATGCTGATTGGCTTATTTTTAGGCAGTTACGAAACAAGTGTTCTTTTCTTCTCAGGAAGGTCAAGTCTGAATATTTTATGTCTGTTTCCACTGATAACCTGAATGACCCTAGAAAGTTTTGGAAGGCTATTAAGTCTATGTCTGGTAACAGTAATGTTAATGAATTACCGTCATGTGTTTTGAAGGACTCTCTTGCTGTATATGACAAAACTGAAATGCTGAATTGTTTCAATGAGCACTTTGTATCATCTGGTAGGCTGTTTGATTCAGTGTGCTCTGTCTCTGTACAACCCTGTGTGGATGAACCAGTGTCCTCTGTCTCTGTACAACCCTGTGTGGATGAACCAGTGAGAGCTGGTCAAACTTTTTGCTTTTTGCCATTCTCAGTGCAGGTGGTACATAAAGCCCTGAAATCCTTAGATCAGAGAAAGCCTGCAGGTCTTGATCATTTGGATCCCTGCTTTTTAAATCTGGCAGCTGATTTCATAGCTGAACCACTTACATATCGGTTCAATCTAACCCTGGAATGTAATGATATTCCGAAAATCTGGAAATTAGCATTTGTCCTTGTCACGAATCCCGCTTCCTGAGTCTGTTTTTGCCTGTGTTCTGTCCTGGAGTGTTTTTTCCGGTGTCCTGGAACGCACCCTGTCTGGTTGCCGGGCGACGTAGCTGGTTGGGAGATCTCTGATTTACCGCACCTGTTTCCAATCCACTATCTGCACACCTGGTCCTGATCATCACCCCTCCACTTCATAAGCACTGACCTGACATCCATTCCCTGCCGGATCGTTAGCCATGAACAGTATGT
Source organism: Salvelinus namaycush (assembly GCF_016432855.1). Lineage (NCBI taxonomy): Eukaryota > Metazoa > Chordata > Actinopteri > Salmoniformes > Salmonidae > Salvelinus > Salvelinus namaycush. The sequence goes on from NW_024061431.1 coordinate 25,591, forward strand.
TGTGCCAGTGTATCAGCCTCCAGTTTGATAGAGTTTGTTTTGTTGTTTTGTACGTTTTGCTTGCCTTGAACTCACTTCCGTTTTTTCTGTCTACAGTCATTCACCCGGAACACTCATCTCATCCCTACCTGGTCGTCGGTGACTTCAGTTACTTCATTGGATCTGCCTATTCAATCCCATCAACTCACCTCCGCTGCCCGCTCCGTCACTTGGATTTTTCTATCACTACATTCAAACTTGTAAATAAATACTCACCTTCGTCTTACTCTCCTTGTCCTGGTCTGCTTCTGGGTTCAACTTTAGAAAACCGTGACAGTCCTACCACTTTTAAAAGTGGGAGATCCAACTCTTTTAAATAATTATAGGCCAATCTCAAAGCTGTCACCCCTGGTGAAATTACTTAAAACCCTTGTGAGTGAACAGCTAAAATAGTTTTTTATTTACTAACTCTATTTCATCAATGTACCAATTGGGCTTCAGGAAGAAGCATAGCACAATTACAGCAGCCATGAAGCTTTTAAATGATATCACTGAAGCCCTTGACAAAAAACACTGTCTCTCACTTTTTATTGATCTCTCTAAGGATACAGTTGATCATGCTATACTAAGGCAGAGATTGTCGAGTGTAGGTCTTTCAGAGCATGCAGTTGCATGGTTTGCTAACTATCTATCTGATAGAACTCAGTGCACTCAATTTGATGGGCTTATGTCTGTTAAATTGTCTGTTTTTAATGGTGTGCCCCAAGGCTCTGTACTTGGTCCTCTCTTATTCACTATTTATATAAATGATTTAGACAAAAATGTCCAAAATGCGCAACTTCATTTTTATGCTGATGATACTGTTATTTACAGTTGTGCCTCGTCTCTTACAAAAGCTTTCCAGAACTTGCAAACTGCTTTTTATACTGTTCAACATACCTTGTGTCAATTGAAGCTTATCCTCAATACTGACAAAACTAAACTAATGGTGTTTTCTAAAGCAAGAAATAGACCTCTGAACCTTTCACCTATTACTACCTGTCAGGGCAAGGAGATTGAGGTTGTAACCTCATATAAATATCTTGGAATTTTAATTGCATATTCAACAACTTACAAAAAAATTGAAGCTGAAATTGGGATTTTATTTTAGGAATAAGGCCTGTTTTTCTTTTGAAGCCAGAAGGAGGCTAGTATCAGCTACATTTATGCCTTTACTAGACTGGGGATATTTTATATATGAATGCTTCCGCTCAGTGTTTGAGATCAATTGACACCCTTTACCATGGTACTTTGACATGTATTTTGCAAAACTGCAAAACCCTTATGCACCACTGCACTTTGTATACCAGGGTTGGCTGACCTTCTCTAGTCACTCGTAGGCTCAGTCACTGGTATACTTTGATTTATTAAGCCATTTTGGGTTTACTACCTTTTTATTTGGGCATTTTTATTGTTCAGAAATGATACCTGCGCCATCGTCTTGGAACGCCTTACAAAATACTTTTAAACTGGAAGAACTTGTCCCGATTGGTATTTTTAAATCACTGATGAATGATCTTGAGACTGATTCCCTGACCTGTCAATGTTTTTAATTTGCTGTTTTTGATTTTTGTTATACTCTTGTGAATTCAATGGTTTCTACTAGATTACTTGTAGTTTTTCATGTTGTTTGTCTGTATTTTTGTAATGACTTGGTGCTGCCTATCTTGGCCAGGACGCTCTTGAAAAGGAGATTTTAAATCTCAATGAGCCCTTACTGGTTAAATAAAGGTTAAATAAATAGTCAAAATAAAGAAAAACCCTTGAATGAGTAGGTGTTATAATAGCAATAAGGCACCACTGAGGTTTGTAGTATATCGCCAATATACCACCCCTCCTTGGGCCTTACTGCTTAAATAACCCATATCTCTTTTATAACAGGATATTATCATTGACTATATGAAAGTGCATGTATGAATGAGTCTGATTTACCGTTTTCAATGGCAGGTTCACCTTCTGAAGCCGGATGAGGTTCCCAAAGCGTGCTGCACAACCACCAAGCTCAGTCCCATCTCTGTACTCTTCTACGCTGACAACAACAACGTGATCCTAAAGAAGCATCGCAACATGGTGGTCAAGACCTGTGATGCCTGTGACACCAGTGGTAGCCCATCTATCTATTCTTAAATTTAATCAACTTAATTGCCATTGTTCCAAAAGAAACAAACAGGGTAAAATAACTTGCAACCAGCAGTTGATAGCAATAATCTGTCAATATGCTGATAAATAGTATGTATCTAATATATTGATTTTGAGTCAGAGTGGTATATGAACAACACCCATTGGACCTATAACCATAATCTACAGTAATTCAGATAATTACATCACCCCTTCATGTCATATATTCTGTGACCAATCAAAGCTGTAAAGTACTGTATCATAAGTATATCAATGCTAAAATTCTGCCATTTGATGACTATAATATCTTGTTGAACCATGAATTTGTCATTGTCTCTTTTAGAAGTACTAAACATGGTTTGCAAAAAATACACATTTTTCTTCTTCTTTAATCATACTTTCAACCAGTACAAGTTAGTAACAATGGAAAATGGCAACAAACAAAAAAATGTTTGGCCATTTTTGTATGTACAGTGTAACAAATACACAGTGATGTATGTCCTTGTCAACAGATATCTGGAGGACTGTATACGGCTATATTTGTAATAAACTATACTGAACAAAAATTCGCAACATGTAAAAGGTTGGTCCCATGTTTCATGAGCTGAAGTTAAAGGTCCCGGGAAATGTTCTGTATGCCCCAACAACAAAAAAAGTGAGCATTTCTCCATTGCCAAGATAATCTATCCACATTGAAAGGTGCACCATATCAAGAAACTGATTAACTAGCATGATCATTACACAGGTGCACCTTTTGCTGGGGACAAAAGGCCACTAAAATGTGCATATTTGTCACAACACAATGCCACAGACGTCTGAAGTTCTGAGGGATTGTGCAATTGGTATGCGGACTGCAGGAATGTCAACCAGAGCTGCTGCCAGAGAATTGAATGTTCATTTCTCTACCATAAGTCGCTTCCAACTTCATTTGCTTAATATTAGGCAAGTTGAGAAATAAATATAGTAAGCCTAGCCTATAGAAAACTGATGGGATCTCCTCTTTTAACATCACTGTTTTCTCACGCAATTGCATAGCATATAGAAATGTTGAGCTCATGGGCTCATCAAGTGGTTTTTCTTAGATTTTCGATTAAATTTGCATTGATGTCAGAGTGATTAGAGGGACAATAGAGTGCGGAGTACCAGGCAGTTAGCAAGTTCGGTAGGCTACTAATGACCATTTGCAGCATCAGAGCTTAGAGAAGCCTAATTACCGTGACTAAACGATCACGTGGACTCTGACTGGCATCATGACTCGTGACCTCCAGTGTGGCTGTAATATGGTCACCATAACAACCCTTGTAAGAAGCATTCATTGTTACATCCCTGTACCTACAGACTGCAATTACAACCAGTTGCATGTTGTTATTACAGTGTAACTATTAATTATTACAATTAATGACAATACTTGTTAGTGTAATCACATATATAATTATACTATAATATGGACCCCTTAAAATGAAGCGTTACCAAGATTGCTATGTTACATAAATGGGTTTCCTGACGTAATAAATACTTCTACAGGCGTTGTGAGATCTGATAAGTTCGTACCGTAACTGTAAAATCAAGAGGATCTGAAACACCACTTGTTCTTGATTAAATGGGTCAAGTGTTTATGAATTACTAGGCTACTTGTGAGGTTGATGAATCACTGTTCTCCGTCAGATACATATGGCCTAAAATGGTGGAGCGGTGTATACTACAGTCTATAGACTGTCTGAAATGAACTCAATTCTACAATTGTTAACTATAATTTCATTTAAAAATGACTGACAAGAAAATGATCAACTAAATCACATGATGATGGTGTACCTTTCAGTTTTCCTCGAATGCTGCCATCTATCCACGGTTTCTGGTTAGGGTAGGTTTTAATAGTCACAGTGGGTACAACATCTCCTATACACTTCTTTATAAACACAGTCACCGTCTCAGTATATTCGTCAATATTATTCTCGGAAGCTACCCGGAACATATCCCAGTCCGCATGCTAGCATAATACAGCAGCCATCAGCATTATATTATGAGAGTATAGAGGCAGTGCTGGACAGATACCTTGATTTGTCAAGACACTCTTATTTATGTGTGTACTGTAGTGTATCCTTCTAGTGAACACTACTGAAGTACAGTCCATGTTTTCATTATACTGATAACTACTGTAGTGTAGTCTACAATGATCATTACATAAGTCCAGTCCATGTTTTCATTATACTGATAACTACTGTAGTGTAGTCTACAATGATCATTACATAAGTCCAGTCCATGTTTTCATTATACTGATAACTACTGTAGTGTAGTCTACAATGATCATTACATAAGTCCAGTCCATGGTTTCATTATACTGATAACTACTGTAGTGTAGTCTACAGTGATCATTACAGAAGTCCAGTCCGTGGTTTCATTATACTGATAACTGACACACTCAGGATTCCATTCCATGTTTTATTTATGCACTAGTTGGTCTACAATGTGTCTATGTATCTCCACAATGCTTCATGAGCTATAGAGGCTATGTAGTTGTGAATATCTACCTTTTTCCCAGTAAAAATATCAACATAAACGGTAAAAAGAAATGCAGAAAGTAAAAATGTACATCAATATTTACAGAGGGATTGTTCACATCGATACACTTTGATTCAGTAAAGGATATTCAATGACACCGTACCAGAGGAGGCTGGTGGGAGGAGCTATAGGAGGATGGACTGGAATGGAATAAATGGAACGGTATAAAACACATAAAACGAATGGAAACCAAATGTTTGACTCCATTCCATTAATTTCATTCTAGCCATTACAATGAGCCCATCCTCCCATAGCTCATCCCACCAGCCTCCTCTGCGCATACAGTTCTATGAAAATATACCATGACATGGGAGGGCTTCAGAGGTGTAAAGAAGAGGACTTTAAACAAGTATATTTTGAGATAATTGGGCTTGAAATGTAACTTGTGAACTGTTATTTAACCTTGTACAATTACAATTGGTTTAGAACGGGACAGCACAGCTGGCCATTAAATATACACTGAGAGCCAACATAATTTGCGGTCAATCTCTCCTGGCTCGAAGTGGAGGAGAGATTGACCTCATCATTACTTATTTTTCAAAGAAGTATTGCCATGTTGAATGCACCAAGCTGTCTGTTTAACCTACTAGCACACAGCTTGGACACCCATGCAAGACATGCCACCAGAGGTCTCTTCACTGTCCCCAAGTCCAGAACAGACTATTGGAGGCGCACAGTATTACATAAAGCCATGACTACATGGAACTCTATCCCACATCAGGTAACTGATGCAGGCAGTAGAATTAGATAGAAATAACATATAAAAATACACCTTATGTGTATTTGGGACCGTGAAGAGACACACACACAGGTACAAACAAGCATACACACATACACATGATAACATACACACTATACACACACGTACATATGGACTTTGTGCTGTGGTAGAGTGGTGACCTGAGAGCACACATTTGGTGTGTTGTAAAATGTATTTTAATGTTTTAAATTGTATTCAATGCCTTCATTTAAACAGGACCCCAGGAAGATTAGCTACTGCTTTGGCAAGAGCTAATGGGGATCCATAATGAATATTAATACACACACAGTATGTCACATAACTGGGGGGCTTCAGAGGTGTAAAGCAGAGTATTCCTCAGGTCATCACCTGGCTGTATCTATGAATAACAGCTGATTAGTCAGTATTCCTCAGGTCATCACCTGGCTGTATCTATGAATAACAGCTGGTTAGTCAGTTTTCCTCAGGTCATCACCTGGCTGTATCTATGAATAACAGCTGATTGGTCAGTATTCCTCAGGTCATCACCTGGCTGTATCTATGAATAACAGCTGATTAGTCAGTATTCCTCAGGTCATCACCTGGCTGTATCTATGAATAACAGCTGATTAGTCAGTATTCCTCAGGTCATCACCTGGCTGTATCTATGAATAACAGCTGATTAGTCAGTATTCCTCAGGTCATCACCTGGCTGTATCTATGAATAACATCTGATTGGTCAGTATTCCTCAGGTCATCACCTGGCTGTATCTATGAATAACAGCTGATTGGTCAGTATTCCTCAGGTCATCACCTGGCTGTATCTATGAATAACAGCTGATTAGTCAGTATTCCTCAGGTCATCACCTGGCTGTATCTATGAACAACATCTGATTAGTCAGTATTCCTCAGGTCATCACCTGGCTGTATCTATGAATAACAGCTGATTGGTCAGTATTCCTCAGGTCATCACCTGGCTGTATCTATGAATAACAGCTGATTAGTCAGTATTCCTCAGGTCATCACCTGGCTGTATCTATGAATACCAGCTGATTAGTCAGTATTCCTCAGGTCATCACCTGGCTGTATCTATGAATACCAGCTGATTAGTCAGTATTCCTCAGGTCATCACCTGGCTGTATCTATGAATAACATCTGATTAGTCAGTATTCCTCAGGTCATCACCTGGCTGTATCCATGAATAACAGCTGGTTAGTCAGTATTCCTCAGGTCATCACCTGGCTGGGTCTTGGGTCTTCACTCGGGAACAAAACATACCTAGGCCTAAGTCAATATCCCCTAAATAAGAATGTTTTAATAAGTCATCTTAAAGTTACTTGATTGAGCTACATAATCAATTTTAGACATTTTGGGATGATTTGGACATGGGAATTTAACACATGCTGATTGGTGGATATTGACTGTATTGGTAGCCTAACTGTGTTACCCTATGTGTAACCCTAATCCTGTAACACTGTGTGTAACCCTAATCCTGTAACACTGTGTAACCCTAATCCTACAACACTGTGTGGAACCCTAATCCTATAACACTGTGTAACCCTAATCCTATAACACTGTGTAACCCTAATCCTATAACACTGTGTAACCCTAATCCTGTAACACTGTGTAACCCTAATCCTACAACACTGTGTGTAACCCTAATCCTGTAACACCATGTGTAACCCTAATCCTATAACACTGTGTAACCCTAATCCTGTAACACTGTGTAACCCTAATCCTGTAACACTGTGTAACCCTAATCCTACAACACTGTGTAACCCTAATCCTATAACACTGTGTGTAACCCTAATCCTGTAACACTGTGTGTAACCCTAATCCTACAACACTGTGTAACCGTAATCCTATAACACTGTGTAACCCTAATCCTATAACACTGTGTAACCCTAAACCTACAACACTGTGTAACCCTAATCCTATAACACTGTGTAACCCTAAATCTATAATACTGTGTAACCCTAAATCTATAACACTGTGTAATCCTAAACCTATAACACTATGTAACCCTAAAACACTGTGTAACCCTAATCCTGTAACACTGTGTAACCCTAATCCTGTAACACTGTGTAACCCTAATCCTACAACACTGTGTGGAACCCTAATCCTATAACACTGTGTAACCCTAATCCTGTAACACTGTGTAACCCTAATCCTACAACACTGTGTGTAACCCTAATCCTGTAACACTGTGTGTAACCCTAATCCTATAACACTGTGTAACCCTAATCCTACAACACTGTGTGTAACCCTAAACCTATAACACTGTGTGTAACCCTAATCCTATAACACTGTGTGTAACCCTAATCCTACAACACTGTGTGTAACCCTAATCCTGTAACACTGTGTGTAACCCTAATCCTGTAACACTCTGTGGAACCCTAATCCTATAACACTGTGGAACCCTAATCCTGTAACACTGTGTGTAACCTTAATCATATAACACTGTGGAACCCTAATCCTGTAACACTGTGTGTAACCCTAATCCTGTAACACTCTGTGGAACCCTAATCCTATAACACTGTGGAACCCTAATCCTGTAACACTGTGTGTAACCCTAATCCTATAACACTGTGTAACCCTAATCCTATAACACTGTGTGTAACCTTAATCCTGTAACACTGTGTGGAACCCTAATCCTATAACACTGTGTGTAAACCTAATCCTGTAACACTGTGTGTAACCCTAATCCTATAACACTGTGTAACCCTAATCCTGTAACACTGTGTAACCCTAATCCTGTAACACTGTGTGTAACCTTAATCCTGTAACACTGTGTGTAACCCTAATCCTATAACACTGTGTGTAACCTTAATCCTGTAACACTGTGTGTAACCCTAATCCTATAACACTGTGTAAACCTAATCCTATAACACTGTGTAACCCTAATCCTATAACACTGTGTAACCCTAAACCTACAACACTGTGTAACCCTAATGGGGAGGCAGGTAGCCTAGTTGTTAGAGCGTTGAACCTGTAACCGAAAGGTTGCTAGATAGAATCCCCGAGCTGACAAGGTAAAAATCTGTTGTTCTGCCCCTGAACAAGGCAGTTAACCCACTGTTCCTAGGCCGTCATTGAAAATAATAATTTGTGTAACATTAACTCTAATCATATAACACTGTGTTATATGAACCTGCTTACTTTACACGCGTGGCATTAGAAAGATCACGTTTTGACCACGTGCTTTAAGACCCAATCGGCGCTCCATAGCATTAAGCATTATCTGACCCTGAACTGATCATGTGGTTCTGTTTTTCTACCAGCGTTAAAGCATGGCCCTCATTCAACTATCTGCAGTAGTAAGAGATCTGCATCATCTTCGTCAGTTCAGTAGCAGACCTTGAGTCCTCACAGTTCTCATGTTGTGATGTCACATTATTTTATTTTCTGGAGGGAAAACTATTTTCCTAAAACTATTTAACTGAAACACATTCTCTCGTCTGTTCACACCGTGAACTGATACCATCCCTTGTTCCACCATCCCTTGTTCCATATCCAAAATATTTAACAGAAAAATTCTGTTTGTAAATGTGCTAACAGGAAGAACATCAAGGTTATACTCATCCAACAGAACATGAGGTCCGGATTGTTCTGGTGGGGAAGACTGGAGTTGGAAAGAGTTTATTAGGAAACACCATTCTGGGGAGGAAAGCTTTTGAATCAAATGCAGTTTTACATCATGTGTTACATCAGGCTGTGAAAAGGCCAAAGGAGAGCTGGATGGGCAAAGTTTAGCTGTTATATACTGAACAAATATATAAATGCTACATGCACAATTTCAACAATTTTATTGAGTTACAGTTCATATAAGGAAATCAGTCAATTGAAATAAATAACTTAGGCCCTAATCTATGGATTTCACATGATTTGGCAGGGGCACATCCATGGGTGGGCCTGGGAGGGCATAGGACCTCCCACTTGGGAGCCAGGCCCACCCACTGGGAAGCTCGGCCCAGCCAATCAGAATGAGTTTTTCCCCACAAAAGGGCTTTATTACAGACAGAAATACTCCTCAGTTTCATCAGCTGTCCGGGTGGCTGGTCTCTGACTATCCCTGTAGGTGAAGAAGCCGGATGTGGAGGTCCTGTGCTGGCGTGGTTACATGTAGTCTGCGGTTGTGATGCAGGTTGGGCGCACTGCCAAATTCTCTAAAACAACATTAGAGAAGGCTTATGGTAGAGAAATTAACATTAAATTATCTGGAGTCAGCATGCCAATTGCTTGCTCCCAGGGACGGCAGGTAGCCTAGTGGTTAGAGCGTTGGGCCAGTAACCAAAAGCTTGCTGGATTGAATCCCGGAGCTGACAAGGTACAAATCTGTAATTTTGCCCCTGAGCAAGGCCCACTGTTCCCCGGCCCGAAGACGTGGATGTCGATTATGGCAGCCCCCCCACACCTCTCTGATTCAGAGGGGTTGGGTTAAATGCAGAAGACACATTTCAGTTGAATGCATTCAGTTGTACTGTCTCAACTTGAGACACATGTGGCATTGTGTTGTGTGCCAAAACTGCACATTTTATTGTCCCAGCACAAAGTGCACCTGTGTAATGATCATGCTGTTTAATCAGCTTCTTGATATGCTCATTTTATTTGAACTCATGAAACATAGGACCAACACTTTACATGTTGCGTTTATACATTCTGGATAATTATCATTCAGCTCTTCAGCATTTTACTCAGAAATAAGAGATCAGAATCCCTCTCAGGTCACTGAGCTACTTGAGAAGATAAACAACGTAGTCATGATGAATGAAGGTAGATACTACACCAATGAGATGTTCCAGGAGGCAGAGAGAGAGATTGAAGAAGAGAGGAAGAGAGGATCCTGAGAGATTGAAGAAGAGCAAGAGAGGATTCTGAGAGAGAATGAAGAGGGGGAAGAAGGGATCCTGAGAGAGAATGAAGAGGAGGAAGAAGGGATCCTGAGAGAGAATGAAGAGGAGGAAGAAGGGATCCTGAGAGAGAATGAAGAGGAGGAAGAAGGGATCCTGAGAGAGAATGAAGAGGAGGAAGAAGGGATCCTGAGAGAGAATGAAGAGGAGGAAGAAGGGATCCTGAGAGAGAATGAAGAGGAGGAAGAAGGGATCCTGAGAGAGAGAGAGGGATGGAAGCATTTGAAAGAGAGCGTCCAAGGGATAGATTTGGTGTTGAAAGTACAGTTGTAATGGCAGTAGAGGGAATTACAGTGGAGGCAGTAGAGGGTGGAGGCAGTAGAGGGAATGACAGTGGAGGCAGTAGAGGGAACTACAGTGGAGGCAGTAGAGGGAACTACAGTGGAGGCAGTAGAGGGAACTACAGTGGAGGCAGTAGAGAGAATTACAGTGGAGGAAGTAGAGGGAATTACACTGGATGCAGTAGAGGGAATTACAGTGGAGGCAGTAGAGGGAATTACAGTGGAGGCAGTAGAGGGAATTACAGTGGAGGCAGTAGAGGGAATTACAGTGGAGGCAGTAGAGGGAATTACAGTGGAGGCTGTAGAGGGAATTACAGTGGAGGCAGTAGAGGGAACTACAGTGGAGGCAGTAGAGGGAACTACAGTGGAGGCAGTAGAGGGAATTACAGTGGAGGCAGTAGAGGGAATGACAGTGGAGGCTGTAGAGGGAATTACACTGGAGGCAGTAGAGGGAATTACAGTGGAGGCTGTAGAGGGAATTACAGTGGAAGCAGTAGAGGGAATTACAGTGGAGGCAGTAGAGGGAATTACAGTGGAGGCAGTAGAGAGAATTACAGTGGAGGCAGTAGAGGGAATTACAATGGAGGCAGTAGAGGGAACTACAGTGGAGGCAGTAGAGGGCATTACAGTGGAGGCAGTAGAGGGAAAAACAGTGGAGGCAGTAGAGGGAATTACAGTGGAGGCTGTAGAGGGAATTACAGTGGAAGCAGTAGAGGGAATTACAGTGGAGGCAGTAGAGGGAATTACAGTGGAGACAGTAGAGAGAATTACAGTGGAGGCAGTAGAGGGAATTACAATGGAGGCAGTAGAGGGAACTACAGTGGAAGCAGTAGAGGGAATTACAGTGGAGGCAGTAGAGGGAACTACAGTGGAGGCAGTAGAGGGAACTACAGTGGAGGCAGTAGAGGGAACTACAGTGGAGGCAGTAGAGGGAATTACAGTGGAGGCAGTAGTAAATAGATGCAGGACTCAATGAGACTCCATAGTTAACAGTGCCTTAATTCTACAAGTTGTTTGGCTTCATTACTAGATATCTATAGACTATAAACACTGAGTGTACAAAACATTAATGACACCTGCTCTTTCCATGACATAGACTAACCAGGTGAATCCAGGTGAAAGCTATGATCCCTTAATGATATCACTTGTTAAATCCACTTCAATCAGTGTAGATGAAGGGGAGGAGACAGGTTTAGGCTTGAGACAATTGAGACATGGATTAAGTATGTGTGCCATTCAGAGGGTGAATGGGCAAGACAAAATATTTAAGTGCCTTTGAACAGGGTATGGTTGCAGATGCGAGGTGCACCGGTTTGTGTCAAGTTATTTATGCTAAACAGTTTCCCGTGTGTATCAAGAATGATCCACTATCCAAAGGACATCCAGCCAACTTGACACAACTGTGGGAAGCATTGGAGTCAACATGGGCCAGCTTCCCTGTGGAATGCTTTCAGCACCATGCCCAGATGAATTGAGGCTGGGGGGGCAACTCAATATTAGGAAGGTGTCCTTAATGTTTTGTACACTGTATATCAGTCAATGTTCTGACTTTGATTTGTGTCTCTGCTTTGCCTGTTCCTGTTTAATGCTAGTTAAATAAAGGTTAAATATTATTTTTTAAATGTAACGCTTTAGAACAAGCCATTACACCAGTGAGATGTTTCAAGAGGCTGAGAGAGGGAAGTAGTAAAACAAGGTGAATGCTGTGTACAATGAGAGTCTGTAACATTACCATCTGTCATTGTTTTGACTGGTTGGTTGGTTGATTTACAGTTTGTCTAAGGACTATCTAATGGACACATTCTAATGGTTTACACACTTTAGAGGAAGTATAAACCAACCTCAACAATATAAAATTAATGTATGTTGAATGACGGTTCTTAAATAACTAAATTCCATATTTTATTCAGTTTCTTTGTGTCTATTCCTGTAAACCACTCCCCCCACCCACCAGTGGAAACATCACAGCACCCCCACCCCAAACTACTTCTCGTGGCTATGGTCTCTGTACCTCTGAAAGCGTCCCTTCACTCCTTTCATTTCTGCTGTCTCTGCTATGTCTCAGGACCCATCAGCACTACAAAGTCCTATGTCGCCACCTAGAGAAACAAAGGAGTAATTACAACGACCACAGGAACGACAAAAATCTGATACGAATAGTGTATAATGCTTTCTGATTACGTTTGTTTGTATTTTCACTGCATTTAATAACTACGAGCTGAAGACACATTCCCACATTATCAAATAATTTTTATGGACAATAAATATTTTCTTTTAGCGTTTGCGACGTATGCAAATACAAATATGTATCAGATGTGTTCTGTTATTTCCAGATGTTTTTAATACATTTGACCCTATCAATATTTTGACACCACAAACATTTCAAATATTAGAACTACATATTCTGCCTTTATAAAAAAACAGGTCTACGTTTTCTAAGCGGGAGTTGTTTGTCGAAGTTCTTTCCTGTTAGAAACTGAAAGTAAATTCGACAACTTTTCTTCTTTCTGTGGCTCCACCAAGGTTGTTCGACTTGCAAGACAGCAGGATAAATGGTAGGTTCATGTTTTTATTATGAAAGTCAGGTGTAAGATTATTTGGTAGTAAATTAATATTTAACTCAACGAAATTTGCTTTTAATAAAGACCCGATTTTTCATCTTCTTTCTATTAAATGGCAAGTAAAAAATCTAGGACCCCACTAGCATAATGGCGGAGTGCGCACAAGGAAGACCACGACAAGTGTTCTCTTTTACACAGCTACCTGACGCTGAGATTTAAGCTATTTAGCAGATATATTCATTTATTTATCCTAAAATAAGACATACTTATGTAGAAAGAAACAATATACAATCGTTTAATATGTGAAATCTGGAAAATCGAGTATGCTTTAATAATGCCAGGTTGTTATACCCATTTCGGCTATAATTCGCTGCACACTTTTGAGGAAGGACGCACTGTACCCAAATGAACGGTGAGTCTAGTATGTTGGTATGTGTTGCTTACAGCATACATTTGCTGTAAACAGTACATTTCTAAATATTATATAGTACGATTAGTAGTACCCATTATGTCGTTTTAGTAAGTAGTAGGCAATATGGATTTCGGACGAGGCCTACGACTTCCTGTCGAAGCCGCTCCCCGTCAAACCTGACAAAATAGATGCGTAAATAGCGTTGGGGACATAGAGATAGATAGAGGACTCAATTTTGTATCTGTCCTATTTTTAGCTAACCCTTTTTCAAACAGTAACCTAATTATTATAACCTGCTATGTTAATTCTCCTAACCTGCTACGAAAAGTCAAATCTGATGGCAATTTGACAAAAGCTGGATCGTTTCTAGCAACGCCATTCAAATCAAGTATCAAATAAAATGTTATTGGTCACATACACATATTTAGCAGATGTTATTGCGGGGTGTAGCGAAATGCTTGTGTTCCTAGCTCCAACAGTGCAGTAATATCTAACAATATACAACAATACACACAAATTCCATGGGTGAACAGGGAGTTCAGGAGGGGTCTGAGCGTGCCCCCTGTGTTGATCAGTGTGGTGGAGGTATTGTTGCCTACCTTCACCACCTGTGATGCGGCCAGTCAGGAAATCCAGTACCCAGGTGCACAGGGTAGGATTCAGACCCAGGGCCCCAAGCATTATGATGAGCTTGGAGGGTACTATGGTGTTGAAGGCTGAGCTGTAGTCAATTAACAGCATTCTTACATGCAGTGCATTCGGAAAGTATTCAGATCCCTTGACTTTTTCCACATTTTGTTACGTTACAGTCTTATTCTACAATTGATTAAATACATTCTACAAACAATACCCCACAATGACAAAGTGAAAACTGTTTATTTGAAAGTTTTGCACATTTATTAAAACTACAAAACAGAAATATCACATTTACATAAGTATTCAGACCCTTTGCTATGAGATTCGAAATTGAGCTCAGTTGCATCCTGTTTCCATTGATCATCCTTGAGGTGTTTCTACAACTTGATTGGAGTCGACCTGTGGCAAATTCAATTGATTGGACCTGATTCGGAAAGGCACACGCCTGTCTATATACAGTGTATTCGGAAATTATTCAGACCCCTTCACTTTTTCCTAATTTTGTTACGTTCCAGCCTTATTCTAAAATTGATTAAATAGTTGTTTTCCCCTCATCAATCTACACACAATACCCCACATTGACGAAGCAAAAACAGGTTTTTCGATTTTTTGTTGTTGAATTTATTACAAATAAAAACTGAAATATTACATTTTCATAAGTATTCAGACCCTTTACTCAGTACTTTGTTGAAGCACCTTTGGCAGTAATTACAGCACTTAGTCTTCTTCTTGGGTATGATGCTACAAGCTTGGCACACCTGTATTTGGGGAGTTTCTCCCACTCTTCTCTTCAGATCCTCTCAAGCTTTGTCAGGTCGGATGGGGAGCGGATGGTCTAGAGTTGTTGAAGGCAATCTCCATATTGACGTAGTCAGTTGGCTGATCCCTCCTGATGATCCGATTGGACATGACTCCAACAGGGTCAACAGGAGGGATCAGCCAATGAAGTTGTTCCCACCCAGTTGACTACATTAAAATGGTGGAAGCCCTCAATGGTGCTGCCCATGCTAATGCATCCTTTTGGCTTCTAGAGGCCTCTATCAAATCAAATCGTATTAGTCACATGCGCCGAATAGAACAGGTGTAGACCTTACAGTGAAATGCTTACTTACAAGCCCCTAACCAACAATGCAGTTTAAAAAATATAAGAATAAGAAATAAAAGTAACAAGTTAGTAAAGAGCAGCATTAAAATAACAATAACAAGACTATATAAAGGGGGTACCGGTACAGAGTCAATGTGCGGGGGCACCGGTTAGTTGAGGTAATTGAGGTAATATGTACATGTAGGTAGAGTTATTCAAGTGACTATGCATAGATAACAGAGAGTAGCAGCGGTGTAAAAGAGGAGGGGCAATGAAAATAGTCTGGGTAGCCATTTGATTAGATGTTCCGGAGTCTTATGGCTTGGGGGTAGAAGCTGTTCAGAAGCTTCTTGAACCGGGACTGTTTGCTTATGGCGGAATACAGCTCATTGAGTGCGGTCTTAGTGCCAGCATTGGTCTGTGGTAGTATGTAGACAGCTACGAAAAATACAAGATGGAAACTCTCTAGGTAGATAGAGTGGTCTACATCTTTAATGAGATATTCTACCTCAGGTGAGCAAAACCTAGAGACGTCCTTACATATCGTGCAACAGCTGTTTACAAATATGCATAGTCCGCCACCCCTTGTCTTACCAGACGCAGCTGTTCTATCCTGTATGTAGTCAGCTGTATGTTGATAATGTCGTCGTTTTGCCACGACTCCGTGAAGCATAAGATATTACAGTTTTTAATGTCCCATTGATAGTTAAATCTTCCTCTTAGGTAATCAATTTTATTTTCCAATGATTGCACGTTAGCTAGTAGAACGGAAGGCAGAATGGGTTTATTCGATTGTCTATGAATTCTCAGAAGGCAGCCCGGCCTCCGCCCTCTTTTTCTCCGTCTTCTCTTCACGCAAATTAATGGGATTTGGGCCTGTTCCCGGGAAAGCATTATGTCGTTCACGTCGGGCTCGTCAGACTCAAAGGGGAAAAAAAGCTTCTGCCAGTTCGTGGTGAGTAATCGCTGTTCTGATGTCCAGAAGTTATTTTCGGTCATAAGAGACGATAGCAGCAAAATTATGTACAAATTACAAACAACGCAAAACATTTTAAAAAACATATTTGGTTAGGAGCACATAAAACGTCAGCCATCTTCTCCGGCGCCATCTTAGCACTGCTGTAGTTGTGTCAGGTTTGGGCGTGGTGTCTAGAAGGGATACAGTTTATGTCAGAATTGACCAGGAGTAACTCTTTGTAGAAGGTTAGGAGAAATTACACAACAGGTTAGGATAATTAACGTAGTAGGTTAGGACTGGTATTCCCAAACTGGGGTACGTTCATACAAATATTTACACAACAAGATTCAACAACTGAGACATCAATTGAACAAGTTCCACAGACATGTGACTAACAGAAATGGAATAATGTGTCCCTGAACAAAGGGGGGGTCAAAATCAAAGTAACAGTCAGTATCTGGTGTGGCCACCAGCTGCATTAAGTACTGCAGTGCATCTCCTCCTCATGGAATGCATCAGATTTGCCAGTTCTTGCTGTGAGATGTTACCCCACTCTTTGACCAAGGCACCTGCAAGTTCCCGGACATTTATGGGGGGAATGGCCCTAGCCCTCACCCTCCGATCCAACAGGTCCCAGACGTGCTCAATGGGATTGAGATCCGGGCTCTTCGCTCGCCATGCAGAACACTGACTTTCCTGTCTTGCAGGGAATCACGCACAGAACGAGCAGTATGGCTGGTGGTATTGTCAGGCTGGAGGGTCATGTCAGGATGAGCCTGCAGGAAGGGTACCACATGAGGGAGGAAGATGTCTTCCCTGTAACGTACAGCATTGAGATGCTGCCCCAGACCACGACGGACCCTCCACCTCCAAATCGATCCCGTTCCAGAGTACAGGCCTCGGTGTAAGGCTCATTCCTTCGACGATCAACGCGAATCCGACCATCACCCCGGGTGAGACAAAACCGCGACTCGTCAGTGAAGAGCACTTTTTGCCAGTCCTGTCTGGTCCAGCGATGGTGGGTTTGTGCCCATAGGGAAAGTTGTTGACGGTGATGTCTGGTGAGGACCTGCCTAAGGCACATTCACGCAGATGAGCAGGGACCCTGGGCATCTTTCTTTTTGAGTTTTTCAGAGTCAGTAGAAAGGCCTCTTTAGTGTCCTATGTTTTCATAACTGTGACCTTAATTGCCTACCGTCTGTAAGCTGCTATCCTACTTTAAATAAAACCATGGGAAGGAACAAATGGTCATGTGATGACAAAACCATGCAGCTGCCAGGTAGGAAGCCAGGGCTGCGTTCAGTACGTTTTTGCGTTCTGGAATGTTCAGTTGCACAGAACCGGTGCTGTACTGAATGTCCAGTTGAAAAACGGGGAGAGTTTGGGTTGTGGGCTTATGTCATTGGTCATGTGGGTTAGGGAACGCTGACAGCATGGCCACTGCCCTTTAAATACGTCAGTCGTTGCTTCAAGCCACACCTCTCCACACCAACCAAATGGGAGCAAACATACCTCAAAGTCTGTTCAAGAACTGTTCAAGGGAAAGGATACCTAGTCAGTTGTACAACTGAATGCATTCAACTGAAATGTGTCCTTGTAAGGATCCGCCGACGGCAAGTGGGAAATCTGCCTTCACCATAAGTATTACTTGCCAACGTATGATCATTGGACAATAAATTAGACGATGTACGATAACCAATATCCTACCAACGGGACATCAAAAACTGTAATATCTTATGTTTTACCGAATCGTGGCTGAATGACGAAATGGATATTCAGCTAGCGGGATATACGCTGCACCGGCTAGATGGAACAGCACACTCCGGTAAGACAAGGGGGGGGGGGGGGGGGGTCTGTATATATTTGTAAACAACAGCTTGTGCACGAAATCTAAGGAAGTCTCTATAGAGTATCTTATGATAACCTGCAGACCACGCTATTTGCCAAGAGAGTTTTCATCTATATTTTTCGTGGCTGTTTATTTACCACCACAAACAGATGCTGGCACTAAGACTGCACTCAGTCAGCTATATAAGGAAATAAGCAAACAGGAAACTGCTCACCCAGAGGTGTTTTCAAATGGTACATTTATATTTTCCAAAGGGGCTATACATTTGGGTGAGGTTTTTTTCTCCCCTGAGTAGCCTCGTTTCACTGCGATCATATCACATCCAATCACATTTGTCGCGAAGAGGGCACGACAAACCCTATTCCCCCTCAGGAAACTAAAAAGATTTGGCATGAGTCCTGAGATCCTCAAAAGGTTCTACAGCTGCAACATCGACAGCATCCTGACCGGTTGCATCACTGCCTGGTACGGCAATTGCTCGGCGACCGCAAGGCACTTCAGAGGGTAGTGCGTACGGCCCAGTACATCACTGGGGCAAAGCTGCCTGCAATCCAGGACCTCTACACCAGGCGGTGTCAGAGGAAGGCCATAAAAATTGTCAAAGACCCCAGCCACCCCAGTCATAGACTGTTCTCTACTACCGCATGGCAAGCGGTACCGGAGTGCCAAGTCTAGGACAAAAAGGCTTCTCAACAGTTTCTACCCCCAAGCCATAAGACTCCTGAACAGGTAACCAGATGGTTACCCGGACTATTTGCATCGTGTGCCCCCCCCCCCAACCCCTCTTTTACGCTGCTGCTACTCTCTGTTTATCATATATGCATAGTCACTTTAACTATACATTCAGGTACATACTACCTCAAATGGCCCGACCAACCAGTGCTCCCGCACATTGGCTAACCGGGCTATCTGCATTGTGTCCCACCACCCACCAACCCCTCTTTTTACGCTTCTGCTATTCTCTGTTCATCGTATATGCATAGTCACTTTAACCATATCTACATGTACATACTACCTCAATAAGCCTGACTAACCGGTATCTGTATATAGCCTTGCTACTCTTATTTTCAAATGTCTTTTTACTGTTGTTTTATTTCTTTACTTACCTACACACACACACACACATCTTTTTTTCGCACTATTGGTTAGAGCCTGTAAGTAAGCATTTCACTGTAAGGTCTACACCTGTTGTATTCAGCGCACGTGACAAATAAACTTTGATTTGATTTGATTTGATTAACCGGTACTCTCTCACGGGAAACCTTCACTCTTGCGCAGACATTTTGAAACGAAACATGACAATTTGAAAAATAAGCCATGGGAGTTTTTTGATCTAAGATAAAGATGACTTTCGAGTAGTAAGACATGTATAAAAGCAACAGATAACATTAATTAGAAGTGTCTAGAAGCGTCTTATATGGTGAGCTACTGAGTGGCTAGGACAGGCAAGCGCCATACTATTGTGGTGGTCTTAATTCTTCCTGCTGCTGCGGATATGGCTGGGACAATGCTGGGGGAAAAGGCCAAAAAAACTATACAGACAATGCCTTCATCAAACAACACTGTTTCACGACGCATCAGTGACATGGCAGGAGATGTTTTGAAACAATTACTGCTTCGCATACAAGCCAGTGAATTCTATGCGTTACAGCTGGATGAGTCAACAGACGTGGCGGGCCTGGCACAGCTCCTGGTATGTCTGTTACATTGATGAGGGTCAATTAAGGAAGACATCCTCTTCTGCAAACCACTGGAAACCAGGACAACATGAGAGGATATTTTTAAAGTACTGGACAGCTTTGTGACATCAAATGGACTTTGGTGGTCAAGATGTGTTGGTATCTGTACTGATGGCGCAAAAGCCATGACAGGGAGACATAGTGGAGTGGTAATGCACATGCAAGCGGTTGCTCCCAAAGCCACTTGGGTACACTGCAGCATCCACCGAGAGGCTCTTGCTGCCAAGGGAATGCCTGACAGCTTGAAAGACGTTTTGGACACTACAGTGAAAATTGTTAAATTTGTTAAAGCAACGCCCCTGAACTCTCGTGTATTTTCTGCACTATGCAATGATATGGGCAGCGACCATGTAATGCTTTTACAACATACAGAAGTGCGCTGGTTATCAAGCGGCAAGTATTAACACTTTTTCATAAAAGTGAGAGACGAGCTTAAAGTTCACTTGTCTGACCGCTTGCATGATGACGAGTTTCTCACAAGACTGGCCTATCTGGGTGATGTTTTTTCTCGCCTGAATGATCTGAATCTATGATTACAGGGACTCTCCGCAACTATATTCAATGTGCGGGACAAAATTGAGGCTATGATTAAGAAGTTGGAGCTCTTTTCTGTCTGTATTAACAAGGACAACACACAGGTCTTTCCATCATTGTATGATTTTTTTGTGTGCAAATTAACTCAAGCCTACAGACAATGTCAAATGTGATATAGCAAAGCACCTGAGTGATCTGGGTGCGCAATTACACAGGTACTTTCCTGAAACGGACAACACTAACAACTGGATTATCCCTTTCATGCCCTGCCTTCAGTTCACTTAGCGATATCTGAGCAAGAGAGCCTCATCGAAATTGGTTAAGGTTAGGAAAAGTGTTAGGGTTAACTAAAATGCAAAAAGAGAGAAAATAAAAAGTCAATTTGACATAAACTGTATGACCAGGTTGTGGTGGATCGTGTCCAGCCTGTCATGACCCGGTGCGAGAAACAGTCACTAATAATTGGCAGAACCCAGAAGATGAGGCAGACACAGCAGTACTAGAGATGGTGGTTTAATAAAAAATAGATATCTTCCAAAATACAAAGAAAAATCCACAAAGTGGTAAAAACAGCAAGGGGAAAAACAAACCTCAAAAGACCAATCCAAAAATACACGAGAACAAAACCAGAGAACCTCTGGAAAATCCAACAAGAGAAAAATGTTCACAAAGGCTGGGGCTGGGTGCTAACATACAAACACTGAGCAAGGAACTAAGGAACACACAGGGTTTAAATACTAACAAGGGAATGACACACAGGTGCAAACAATAAAAGAGCAAGGAAAAAACAAAAGGTACAAAAAAGGTGCAATGGGGACATCTAGTGAACAAAACCAAACAGTCCTGGCCAAAACCTGACAGAATCCCCCCCCTAGGAACGGCTCCTGACGTTCCTACCAGCCTTCTCAGGGTGGAGGACCCTGAACTGACGAATGAGGTCAGGGTCCAGTATGTCCTTGGCAGGAACCCAGGAGCGCTCCTCGGGACCGTAGCCTTCCCAGTCCACCAGATACTGCCAGGACCGCTGCACCCGGCGGGAATCCAGTATCCGGTGGACGGTATAAGCCGACTGGCCTCCGATGACACGGGGCGGAGGGGGAGGTCTGCCTGCCGGGATAAGGGGAGAAAAAACAACAGGTTTTAATAAAGAAATGTGAAATGTGGGATTGATTTTAAGGGATCTGGGTAAGTGCAGGCGAAAAGTAACGGGATTGACTCTCCTGGCAATCTTAAAGGGACCGATGAATCTCTGGGACAGCTTGCGAGACTCCACCCTTAGCGGTAAGTCTTTTGTTGAGAGCCATACTCTCTGGCCGGGGTACAGGGTAGGACCGGGACGGCGACGTCTGTTGGCTTGTCGCTGGTACTGCTGTGAGGAACGCAGAAGATTAAGACGGGCCTTCTTCCACGTAAGCCGACAGCGTCTGATGAACCTCAAGGCTGAAGGCACTCTGACTTCTGCCTCCTGGTCCGGGAACAATAGCGGAGCATAGCCAAACTGACACTCATGCGGAGACATACCAGTGGAGGAGGAGCACAAGGTGTTGTGCGCGTACTCGGCCCAAACAATGAAGGATGACCATGTGGACGGGTTGTTGGAAACCATACATCTGAGGGTGGTTTCCAGCTCCTGATTCATCCTCTCAGTTTGGCCGTTGGACTCCGGAAGGTACCCTGAAGATAAACTGGCCGTGGCCCCTATGAGTTGGCAGAAGGCCTTCCAAAACCTTGAGGCGAACTGGGGACCTCTGTCGGAAACCATATCTTGCGGGATACCAAAGACTCGGAACACATGGTTAATCACCAACTCAGCTGTTTCCTTGGCAGAAGGTAATTTGGTCAAGGGAACAAACCTGGCCGCCTTAGAAAACCTGTCGATGATGACTAGGATAGTAGTATTACCATGGGACGGAGGAAGGCCAGTAATAAAGTCCAACGAGATATGGGACCAGGGTCGGTGGGGAATAGATAAAGGGTGAAGGAGTCCTTGAGGCCGGAGGTGAGAAGATTTGCCAGAACTTACGCTGAATGAACTCCAAGGTGCGACCTACGCCCGGATGACAGGTGAGGCGAGAGGAGTGCCCCCACAGAAGGACTTGGGATCTTGCTGCCTTGGGAACAAACAACCGATTGGCAGGACCTCCTTTAGGACCCGGTTCGATGGCTTGAGCTTGTCTCACGGTATCCTCAACTTGCCACGAGATTGGAGCCACGATCTTAGCGGCAGGAAGAACAGTCATGTCAGTATCTTCTCGAATGGCAGGAGAGTAGACTCGTGACAAGGCATCCGGTTTGAGATTCTTCGACCCGGGTCTATAGGTGAGAATAAACTGGAATCGGCTGAAGAAAAGAGACCATCGAGCTTGTCTGGAGTTCAACCGCTTCGCCTGCTGGATATACTCCAGATTTTTGTGGTCCGTAAGCACTTGAAACGGTTGAGAAGCCCCCTCGAGCCAGTGTCTCCATTCCTTCAATGCCATCTTAACCGCTAGGAGCTCACGATCCCCCACATCGTAATTCCTCTCGGCCGGGGTAAGCCGGTGAGAGAAGAAGGCGCAAGGATGAAGCCTCTTGTCTTCACCCCTCTGAGACAGGACAGCTCCAACACCAACCTCTGATGCGTCTACCTCCACCACAAAAGGTTCATCCGCCGTCGGTAGTGTCAGGATGGGAGCAGAGAGGATGCGCTGCTTGAGTCCTTGGAAGGCCGTCTCAGCTTCTCTTCCCCACAGAAACCTTGTGTTGCCACCCTTGGTTAACGCTGAGAGAGGGGCTGCCACCGAGCTGAAGTTCTTGATGAACTTGCGGTAGAAGTTAGTGAAGCCCAGGAAACGCTGAACTTCCTTAACGGACTTGGGGGTGGCCCAATCTGCTACCGCCCCTACCTTCTTGGGATCCATCTGGACTCGACCGGGTTCCACTACAAATCCCAGGAATTGTACTCGAGAGGAATGGAATTCACACTTTTCAGGCTTAACGTACAAATGGCTGTCTAGAAGGCGTTTGAGCACTTGTCTGACATGCTTAGTGTGTTCTTGAAGGGAGCTCGAAAAGATGAGGATGTCATCCAAGTAAACAAACACGAAAATGTTAAGCATATCCCTAAGCACATCGTTTATGAGCGCTTGGAACACAGCCGGGGCGTTGGTCAGGCCGAAGGGCATCACCAAGTATTCGTAGTGACCAGTAGGCGTGTTGAAAGCGGTCTTCCACTCGTCACCGGGTTTGATCCGCACAAGATGGTATGCGTTCCGCAGGTCAAGCTTAGTGAAGACCACTGCTTCCTGGAGCAGCTCAAAGGCTGTGGCCATAAGGGGTAGCGGGTAGCGGTTACGGACGGTTATGGCATTAAGTCCCCGGTAGTCGATGCAAGGACGTAATCCCCCGTCTTTTTTGGCCACAAAGAAAAACCCTGCTCCCGCCGGCGAGGTGGATGGACGCATGAGGCCTGCTGCCAGAGAGTCCTTGATGTAGGTATCCATAGCAGCTCGTTCGGGAGGAGATAGGGAAAAGATCCGACCCCTGGGGGGGCAGGTGCCCGGAAACAGGTCGATGGAGCAATCGTAAGGTCTATGGGGTGGTAGTTTGGTGGCCCTCTGTTTGCTAAATACCGGTTTGAGGTCATGGTAACACTCGGGAACTCGGGACAGGTCGATGGATTCTAGAGACTCGGGAGGGGAACTCGGGGAACTTGGGAAGATACAAGTGGCTTGGCACGTAGGACCCCACTGCTTGATAGTGCCCACAGACCAGTCGATGTGAGGGTTATGGCTGTGAAGCCAGGGGTATCCAAGGACGAGAGGGAACTCGGAACACGAGGTCAGATGAAAGTTCATCACTTCCTGGTGTTGGGAAACTGAAAGTCGCAAGGGGGTAGTGACACGAGTGACAAGTCCAGATCCCAAAGGGCTTCCATCCAACGTAGTAACCCTTATGGGGTCACTTAGAGGTTCAGAGGGAACGCCATTTTCCTTCGCCCAGACACCATCCATGAAGTTACCTGCGGCTCCAGAGTCTACCAAGGCTTGAAGGGGAAGCTCGTGGTTGTCCCAGGAAAGGGTAACTGGAATGAGCAGGCGGGAGTTGGATGGATGGGAGGAGGTTATGTTTCCCGTTACAGTCCTCCCAGGCCTGCACGGGAGAGTGCGTTTTCCCTGGAGCCCGGGACACGTGGAGAGGAAATGGCCCGGTTTGCCGCAATATAGACAGCATCGCTCCCTCATCCGGCGGTCTCTCTCAGCCTGGGAGATGCGTCCAACCTGCATGGGTTCCGGTGGAGTCAGCGAGGATAAAGGTGGAGACTCGGAGCTGGGACCGATAGGAGCTAGGGTGAGAGATCTACGGTTGAGCTCTCTCTCTCTCAGACGCTGGTCTATGCGTGAAGCAAACTTGATCAGGGACTCGAGGTTGTCTGGTGGTTCCCGAGTGGCCAGTTCATCTTGGATGGTGTCGGAAAGACCCTTCAAAAAGCACACTGTGAGCGCCTCGTCGTTCCAGCCACTCGCTGCTGCCACCGTGTGGAACTGGATGGCATAGTCCGTCACGCTGCGCCGACCTTGGCGGAGAGTCAGGAGCTGTTTGGCTGAGTCAGGACCGCTGGTAGGACCTTGAAACACTCGCTTGAATTCTTCAGCAAAGGTAGAGTAGCTGGCACAGCAGGGACTTTGGGCATCCCACACAGCAGTAGCCCAGGCTAGGGCTTTTTCCGACAGCAGGGTGATGATATATGCTATCTTGGACCGGTCGGTGGGAAACGACGAGGGTTGCAGCTCGAAGGAGAGAGAACATTGGGTGAAAAACCCCTTACAAACACTCGGATCACCTGAGAACCGTTGGGGAGGCGGCAGACGAGGTTCAGCCAGGGGGTTAACTGCCACGGGCACTTGAATCTGATGAACTGGAGCAGAAGCGGTTGCAGGAGAAAGTTGATCAGAAATCTGCTTTATGGAAGTCATCATCTCCGACAGAAGTTGAGAATGTCCAGCCAGTAAGGCCTCTTGCTGAACCAGAGCAGCTTCGTGACGTTGGACAGTGCCCTCGTGGTGGGACAGCATGGGAAAAAAGTCCTGGGTACTGGCTGCCTCTGGGTTCATATTATGGGCTCAGTGTTTCTGTCATGACCCGGTGCGAGAAACAGTCACTAATAATTGGCAGAACCCAGAAGATGAGGCAGACACAGCAGTACTAGAGATGGTGGTTTAATAAAAAATAGATATCTTCCAAAATACAAAGAAAAATCCACAAAGTGGTAAAAACAGCAAGGGAAAAAACAAACCTCAAAAGACCAATCCAAAAATACACGAGAACAAAACCAGAGAACCTCTGGAAAATCCAACAAGAGAAAAATGTTCACAAAGGCTGGGGCTGGGTGCTAACATACAAACACTGAGCAAGGAACTAAGGAACACACAGGGTTTAAATACTAACAAGGGAATGACACACAGGTGCAAACAATAAAAGAGCAAGGAAAAAACAAAAGGTACAAAAAAGGTGCAATGGGGACATCTAGTGACCAAAACCAAACAGTCCTGGCCAAAACCTGACACAGCCTAGGCTAATACACTCTTCTAAAAGATGACGACACAAAAAAGACAACAAAATAACCAAATTATATATTGGACTATAATTATGCATAGAAAGTGAGCTAAACAATTACCAGATAACGTAGTCTATATTTCTAGGTTAAATATATACAGTTGAAGTCGGAGGTTGACATACACCTTAGCCAAATACATTTAAACTCAGTTTTTCCCAATTCCTGACATTTAATCCTTGTAAGAATTCCCTGTCTTAGGTCAGTTAGGATCACCACTTTATTTTAAGAATGTGAAATGTTAGAATAATAGTAGAGAATTATTTATTTCCGCTTTTATTTTTTTCATCACATCCCCAGTGGGTCAGAAGTTTACATATACACAATTAGTATTTGGTAGCATTGCCTTTAAATTGATTAACTTGGGTAAAAAGTTTCGGGTAGCCTTCCACAAGCTTCCCACAATAAGTTGGGTGAATTTTGGCCCATTCCTCCTGACAGAGCTGGTGTAACGGAGTCAGGTTTGTAGGCCTCCTTGCTCACACACACTTTTTCAGTTCTGCCCACACATTTTCTATAGGATTGAGGTCAGGGCTTTGTGATGGCCACTCCAATACCTTGACTTTGTTGTCCTTAAGCCATTTTGCCACAACTTTGGAAGTATGCTTGAGGTCATTGTCCATTTGGAAGACCCATTTGCGACCAAGCTTTAACTTCCTGACTGATGTCTTAAGATGTTGCTTCAATATTTCCACATAATTTTCCAGCCTCATGATGCCATCTATTTTGTGAAGTGCACCAGTCCCTCCTGCAGCAAAGCACCCCCACAACATGATGCTGCCAACCCCGTGCTTCATGGTTGGCATGGTGTTCTTTTGCTTGCAAGCCTCCCCCTTTTTCCTCCAAACATAACGATGGTCATTATGGCAAAACAGTTCTATTTTTGTTTCATCAGACCAGAGGACATTTCTCCAAAAAGTACGATCTTTGTCCCCATGTGCAGTTGCAAACCGTAGTCTGGCTTTTTTATGGCGGTTTTGGAGCATTGGCCTCTTCCTTGCTGAGCGGCCTTTCAGGTTAGGTCGATATAGAACTCGTTTTACTGTGGATATAGATACTTTTGTACCTGTTTCCTCCAGCATCTTCACAAGGTCCTTTGCTGTTGTTCTGGGATGGATTTGCACTTTTCGCACCAAAGTACGTTCATCTCTAGGAGACAGAATGCGTCTTCTTCCTGAGCGGTGTGACGGCTGCGTGGTCCCATGGTGTTTATACTTGAGCACTATTGTTTGTACAGATGAACGTGGTACCTTCAGGCGTTTGGAAATTGCTCCCAAGGATGAACCAGACTTGTGGAGGTCTACAATTTTTTTTCTGAGGTCTTGGCTGATTTCTTTTGATTTTCCCATGATGTCAAGGAAAGAGGCACTGAGTTTGAAGGTAGGCCTTGAAATACATCCACAGGTACACCTCCAATTGCGTCAAATGATGTCGGTAAGCTATCAGAAGCTTCTAAAGCCATTACATAATTTTCTGGAATTTTCCAAGCTGTTAAAGGCACAGTCAACTTTGTGTATGTAGATTTCTGACCCACTGGAATTGTGATACAGTGAAATAATCTGTCTGTAAACAATTGTTGGAAAAATTGCTGTCCTAACCGATTTGCCAAAACTATAGGTTGTTAAAACTTCTTTGGGGTAGGGGGCAGTATTTTCACTTCCGGATGAAAAGCGTGCCCAGAGTAAACTGCCTGCTACTCAGGCCCAGATGCTTGGCTATGCATATAATTAGTAGATTTGGATAGAAAACACTCTGAAGTTTCTAAAACAGTTTGAATGATGTCTGTGAGTATAACAGCACTCTTATGGCAGGCGAAAACCTGAGAAAAATCCAACCAGAAAGTGGGAAATCTGAGGTTTGTAGTTTTTCAAGTAATTTCCTATCGAATATACAGTGTCTATGGGGTCAGAATGCACTTCCTACGGCTTCCACTAGAAGTCAACAGTCTTTAGAACGTTGTTTCAGGCTTCTACTGTGAAGGGGGAGCGAATAAGAGCTGTTTGAACCAGGTGTCTGGTTGAAATCCTTTAGTTTCGTCACTCCGTTCCCTTTCATTTCTAAAGACAAAGGAATTGTCCTGAAGGATCTGGAGAAGGTCTGTATGGAGGAATGGGCCAAAATCCCTGCTGCAGTGTGTGCAAACCTGGTCAAGAACTACAGGAAACATATGATCTCTGTAATTGCAAACAAAGGTTTCTGTACCAAATATTAAGTTCTGCTTTGCTGATGTATCAAATACTTATGTCATGCAATAAAATGCAAATTTTTTACTTAAAAATCATACAATGTGATTTTCTGGATTTTTGTTTTAGATTCCGTCTCTCACAGTTGAAGTGTACCTATGATAAAAATTACAGACCTCTACATGCTTTGTAAGTAGGAAAACCTGCAAAATCGTCAGTGTATCAAATACTTGTTCTCCCCACTGTACATAATTTGACATGTTTCTACGAACTGTAATACTACTTTTTTGACTTTGTCTGGACCTAGTGCCTGCACATTTGGATTACTGGACTAAACGCCCGAACAAAAAGGAGGTATTTGGACATAAATGATGGACTTTATCGAACAAAACTAACATTTATTGTGGTACTGGGATTCCTGGGAGTGCATTCCGATGAAGAACATCAAAGGTAAGTGAATATTTATAATGCTCTTTCTGACTTTTGTTGACTCCACAACATGACAGGTATCTGTATGGCTTGATTTGGTGTCTGAGCGCTGTACTCAGATTATCGCAGGGTATGCTTTCGCTGTAAAGCTTTTTTGAAATCTGACACAGCGGTTGCTGAAGTATATCTTTAATTTCATGTATAACACTTGTATTTTCATCAACATTTATAATGAGTATTTCTGTAATTTGATGTGGCTCTCTGCACTTTCACCGGATGTTTGTTTGAGACAATGTATTTCTGAACATAACGCGCCAATGTAAACTGAGGTTTTTGGATATAAATATGAACTTTATCGAACAAAACATACATGTATTGTGTAACATGAAGTCCTATGGGTGCCATCTGATGAAGATCATCAAAGGTTAGTGATTAATTTTATTACTATTTCTGCTTTTTGTGACTCCTCTCTTTGGCTGGAAAATGGCTGTATGTTTTTGTAACTAGGTGCTGACCTAACATAATCGCATGGTATGCTTTCACCGTAAAGCCTTTTTGAAATCGGACATGTGGTTGGATTAAGGAGAAGTGTATCTTTAAAATGGTGTATAATACTTGTATGTTTGAGGAATTTCAATTATGAGATGTTGTTCTGTTGTTTAAATTTGGCGCCCTGCACTTTCACTGGATGTTGGTCAGGTGGGACGTTAGCGTCCCACGTACCCTAGAGAGGTTTAACAAGAAATTTGTGGAGTGGTTGAAAAACGAGTTTTAATGTCTCCAACCTAAGTGTATATAAACTTCCGATTTCAACTGTATATATTTTTTTACATAATGATATTATTCATAAACACTTTTTCTGCCTTTTGCATTTTTCACAATTGCATTCTGTAGCAAATGCTTTACAGAATGCCATTATAACGTCAATTTAAATCCCCAGCACAGCAGGCCAACAGTAGGCCTACTCTGCTTTTGTATTTAAACGTTTTAATATAATGCTGTTTACTCTTCTTATTTACAGATTGATATGGGACCAGACCAGTCCTCTTCAGGATTGTGAGACCTCCTCTCTGAGAGTTATAATGAGTTATCATCAGGGGGCTGAGGGTGGAGCCATCCCTAAAGAAAGACATAAGGATGGGTCACCAAACAAGGATCTTGATGAGACCATGGACCCTGATATGAAGAGGTGTGTGTGTGTGTGTGTGTGTGTGTGTGTGTGTGTGTGTGTGTGTGTGTGTGTGTGTGTGTGTGTGTGTGTGTGTGTGTGTGTGTGTGTGTGTGTGTGTGTGTGTGCGCACAAGTGCTCGTTGAAGACTTAGATCTGTATCCTTTTTTATAAGTAATGTATTTTTAGAAGGATACAGAGTTACTGCACGGTACATTTAACAGAAAATATAAAATATTTGGTTAGCGGGTTAACAACAACATATTCAAATAATGATTTACATATTTTCATTAAAAACTTTATTTTGATTAATTTATTCATACTATTTCTTTCTTCCACAAGATATAGTCCCGACACAAATCTAGGGTTGCTACCCAAGCCGGCTGTTTTTTTATTTGTATTTTTTTACCCTTTATTTAACTAGGCAAGTCAGTTAAGAACAAATTCTTATTTTCAATGACGGCCTAGGAACAGTGGGTTAACTGTCTTGTTCAGGGGCAGAACGACAGATTTTTACCTTGTCAGCTCAGGGATTCATTCTTGCAACCTTCCGGTTACTAGTCCAACGCTCTAACCACTAGGCTACCTGCCTTGTGTAGTCGTTGTTCGTTCTATTGGTTCGGTTGCCAGAGACGTGACCCAGTCGTTCGTTCAAAATGTTTCATTGCCATACTGGCTGGTAACGCTCTTATCCCATGCTTTCCAGCTAGCCAACTACGGCTAACGTACAGTCACGTCAAACAGTGCAGCGAGAATAACAACAGTAGCTGCATTTTAATTTGTTTAAACTGTTTTCTAGTGACATTTATTTGGATACACCCATAACAATGAGCTAATGAGAAGCGATTTCGCCTGGCATAGAAAATGTGCTCTCTTGTCAGGACACTGTTGTTCAGAGGAGCTAGCCAACAACACAGCTAACACAATCACTTCAAATTGAAGCTGGAAAGACTAAACTAGCTGCATTTTGTTTCGTTTTACCTTTTTTCAATTGACATTTCTTTGTATATATCCATAAAAATGATGCCAGTTGATTCATGATTTCAACTGGCTATCCATAAAAATTATGCCAGCTGATTCATGATTTCAACACTGCCTGTCTGTCTCATCCTGACCCCTACATGTTCATTACTATGGGATAGCAGGATATCGAATTTCAATATTGAAACAATGTTGCGAATGTCGGAGACAGACAGCAAGGTTTATACAAATATCTGCTGTTGAAAACGAAATGTTAGTCTAAAAGAAATGTGAGTTAATGTCTAGATGCTTTTTATAGTGGAGATCAAGTTTATAACTTCCCTGCCTGTGCTGATGAGACAGTGGATTGTGCAGTCAGATGGAACAGAGTAAATAGGCATTTTAACATAATAGATTTAGCCGGTGGTAACTTATAGAATAGACACCGACTGGAATGCGATTTAAACCAATTGGCATTTAGGAATACACCCACCCGTTGTATAATTTAGTAATAACCAACTATAAATCTATATCTTCAGTTATCACATGGTTTACTTTTTCATCTTAATGTTGCAGTGCAGAGTAAACATCAGAGAAAATAATCTGTTCAACAATATATTTGATAAATGGATAAAGGATCAAAATCATTTTACGTCTGTAGAAATGAGTTTAACTAACGTTTTATTAAGTTGCATGACTCTCTTCTTCTACTCGCAGCGCCCAATCAGAGATGGCAGAGTCTGTTTCATCTGGTTATTTATCAATGAAGAGTGACCAATCCATGGATCACCCTTTTCATTTCAAAGGGTAATATTTTCCATACTCCTTTGAGCCTATGTCGTAATAGAAAAAAAACGTAATTATTTGTGACTGAAGGTGAGACAAAAATGCACAGAAGATATGATGACTAGGTTACCATGTGTTATATTATCATGATAACAGATGGTTATAGGTAGGTTACCATGTGTTATATTATCATGATAGCATAGAGTTATAGGAAGGTTACCATGTGTTATATTATCATGATAGCATAGAGTTATAGGAAGGTTACCATGTGTTATATTATCATGATAACAGATAGTTATAGGTAGGTTACCATGTGTTATATTATCATGATAACAGACAGTTATAGGTAGGTTACCATGTGTTATAGTATCATGATAACAGATAGTTATAGGTAGGTTACAATGTGTTATATTATCATGATAACAGATTGTTATAGGTACAGTAGGTTACCATGTGTTATATTATCATGATAACAGCCAGTTATAGGTAGGTTACCATGTGTTATATTATCATGATAACAGATAGTTATAGGTAGGTTACCATGTGTTATATTATCATGATAACAGATTGTTATAGGTACAGTAGGTTACCATGTGTTATATTATCATGATAACAGCCAGTTATAGGTAGGTTACCATGTGTTATATTATCATGATAACAGCCAGTTATAGGTAGGTTACCATGTGTTATATTATCAGGCCATTTTGTGTTAAACTGAATGGATCAGGTTCTTTTTATCAATGTATTTGATAAATGTTATTATCTAATTCCCACCAGGACAGGAGAGGTGGTCTGTGATATCTGCTCTGAGGTCCAAGCGGTGAAGTTCTGTCTGACCTGCAGTGTGTCCTACTGTGGGACCCACATCAGACAGCACTATACAGTACCTAAACTACAGAAACACACACTGGTGGATGTGAATGGAGACTTGGAGGGGAAACTCTGCCAACATGTCTACAGTCCTCTGGACGTGTTCTGCAGGACAGACCAGATGCTGATCTGCAGTCAGTGTGCAGAGACAAACCACAAAGGACATGATACCACTCTCCTTAAAATAAAGAAAGCTGGAAGACAGGTAGCTACTGGGTTGTTTTCATTCTCTTCATTGCCTGATGTACAGTATTTGTTGGATAAAGAGGGGTTTATATGTCAAAATCAAAACAACATGTTTCATAGAAATGATTGACTCTTCACAGCCTAAGAGTTTTGATGGAGACCAACACACAACGTTGACCTCAGATGATGGTAGGTATATGTGAAAACAGAATACACCCAAACAATATTTTTCAATTTAAATCTTAATTTAAGAGTATACATTTAGTAAGATATCAATTGTTGTCCCTTAACTACTGGTAATGAATAGTACACATTTGTGTTTGTAATTTTGTCAATAAAGTCTGTTTTCTTTTTCTCTCATTATTCATTCACCAGTGCTGCCCCCTCCTGGTGATATCCAGGTGCTGTTGCTGACATTAGATTCTGTGTCTCTGAGCTGGAGTTCTCCTCAGGGGCTGACAGGACCACAGACATTCAGAGTGACCTGGGGGTGTGATGGTGAAACAAGCTCAACAAGAGTGAAAGATGTGTATCATCTTAAAATAAGCAGTCTCCAGCCTGGTAAAAAGTACCAGTTCAGTGTGGCTACAGAGGGAGAAGATGGCAGACAAAGCAGATGGGTCTCAGCATCTGTATTTACTGGTATTTAAACAAACATTTTTTATTTAACCTTTATTTAACTAGGCAAGTCAGTTAAGAACAAATTCTTATTTACAATGACGGCCTACACCGGCCAAACCCGGATGACGCTGGGCCAATTGTGCGCCGCCCTATGAGACTCCCAATCACGGCCGGTTGTGATACAGCCTGGAATTGAACCAGGATGTCTGAAGTGACGCCTCTAGCACTGAGATGCAGTGCCTTAGACTGCTCCGCCATTCGGGAGCCCAGAGTTTGGTTTTAATCATGTTGTACTGACGTACTTTGTTGTTTTTTAAGAGAGATATTGTTATGGATCTTGTTAAAACATGATTTTTGTTCCAGTGGTCCCACCCAGAGATTTAAAGGTAGACAATTTGAAAGATACCTCCTTCACTCTCCACTGGTCCAAGGCTGAAGGGATGGAGAAAGTCCCACAGCGCTTCCTCATATCCTACTACAGCTCAGTAACAGACCTCCATGCAGAGAATACTAAAGACTGCCACACAACATTCTCAAACCTGCAACCTGGTACTGAGTACACTGTCAGCATCTCTACTGTGCTGAAGAATGGGGAACAGAGTGAACCTGTCTCTACAACCATCTGCACTAGTAAGAGATCTACCTCACCTTGTTACAGCTCATCTCTTTACCAGTAACCAGAACAGACATTTTGTTATATTACAAATTAACTTCTGTTGTGACTTCTGTTTTTTTTAAACTTATTTCTTCCCAAATCAAAAGCAATTACAGACATGTTTATCCCTGGACTTATTCTACTTTTCCTCCTGTAGTATATTTCTGGAGTTAAACTGTAACACTGACAATTATGTATTTTCCCTTAGTACTTCCTGCTCCAGACCAGCTGACTGTTGACTCAGTGGACACCACATCAGCTGCTGTTAGCTGGAACCAGCCACCAGGATTGGACCAAACCCAACATCATTACCAGATCTCCTACCACTGTCCAGGGACAGAACCACACATCACTACCACGTCTTCACACAGCATCACTCTCTCTGACCTGCAATATGGTACTCAGTACTCTGTCACTGTCTGCACTGTGCTGGAAAATGGAAAGCAAAGTCAACTGGTGTCAACAACCCTCACCACAGGTAAGGAAGTACCCTACTTAAGTATGATGTCTGGTTATTAAAATGACTATATGTGAATTCCCCAGATCTCATAATGCAGTTTGGTGCTGAAATCAATAAATGTTTTAATAATATCTGAATTCATGCTTTCTTCCATTCCTGTGAGTCATTATGTCAAGGAGTTGATCTGCCTCTGCTTGCTTTATCTTTATCAGCACTACAGTATAAAACACTTGTTATTGTGGAGAGGATTTATAATCACAGCATTCTTTTCATTTATATGAGTTAATGAATATAGCAGAAACTCTATATTTTTGTTACATGACATATCTAACCTATGTTGTGTGACTTCTGCTTTAACTTATTTCTTCATGTCACGTTCCTGACCTGTTTTCTGTTGTTTTGTATGTGTTTAGTTGGTCAGGACGTGAGCTGGGTGGGGATTCTATGTTGTGTGTCTAGTTTGTCTGTTTCTATGTCCAGCCTAATATGGTTCTCAATCAGAGGC
The DNA here is from genome assembly GCF_016432855.1 of Salvelinus namaycush. Taxonomy (NCBI): domain Eukaryota; kingdom Metazoa; phylum Chordata; class Actinopteri; order Salmoniformes; family Salmonidae; genus Salvelinus; species Salvelinus namaycush. The sequence continues at coordinate 60,384 of NW_024061431.1, forward strand.
AGATGGTAATCGTTGTCCCTGATTGAGAATCATATATAGGAGGCTTGTTTTGTGTTGGGATTTTGTGGGTGTTTGTTTCCTTTCTCTGTTATTGTCTGCACCAGATAGGTCTGTCTCGGTTTTTGCACATTTTGTTATTTTTGTATGTTTGTAGTGTTTCACTTGTTCTTTATTAAACATGTTGAACACTAGCCGCGCTGCACTTTGGTCCAATCCTTGCTACTCCTCTTCGAATGAAGAGATGGAGGAAAGCCGTTACAGAAACACCCACCAAACCCGGACCAAGCAGCGTGGCAACGGGCAGCGACAGCAGCAGAGACAGACAGAGGAATGGACATGGGAAGATGTCTTAAACGGCAAGGGTTGCTACACATGGGAGGAGATCCTGGCTGGAAAGGATCGCCTCCCATGGGAACAGCTGGAGGCAACGAGGAGAGCAGAGGCAACCGGAGAGAGGAACCGGAGGTATGAGGGTACGCGACTAGCACGGAAGCCCGAGAGGCTCACCCAAACATTTCTTGGGGGGTGGCTAAAGGGGAGTGTGGCGAAGCCGGGTTGGATACCTGAGCCAACTCCCCGGGCTTACCGTGGAGTGAGAGGGCGTCGTACTGGTCAGACACCGTGTTATGCGGTGGAGCGCACGGTGTCCCCAGTACGCGTGCTTAGCCCAGTGCGGGCTATTCCACCTTGCCGCACTGGGAGGGCTAGGTTGGGCATCGAGCCGAGTGCCATGAAGCCGGCCCTACATATCTGGCCTCCAGTACGTCTCCTCGGGCCGGCGTACATGGCACCAGCCTTACAGGTGGTGTCCCCGGTTCGCCTGCATAGCCCAGTGCGGGCTATTCCACCTCGCCGCACTGGCAGGGCTACGGGGACCATTCAACCTGGTAAGGTTGGGGAGGCTCGGTGCTCAAGAGCACGTGTCCTCCTTCACGGTCCGGTATATCCGGCGCCACCTTCCCACCCCAGCGCAGTACCACCAGTGCCTACACCACGCACCAAGCCTCCTGTGCGTCTCCAGAGCCCTGTACGCACTGTTCCTTCTCCCCGCACTCGCCCTGAGGTGCGTGCCTTCAGCCCGGTACCTCCAGTTCCGGCACCACGCATCAGGCCTATAGTGCGTCTCAGCCGGCCAGAGTCTGCCGGATGCCCAGCGGTGCCTGAACTGCCCGTCTGCCCAGCGGCGCCTGAACTGCCCGTCTGCCCAACGCCGTCTGAACTGCCCGTCTGCCCAACGCCGTCTGAACTGTCCGTCTGCCCAACGCCGTCTGAGCCGGCCGTCTGCCAAGCGCCATCGGAGCCATCCGTCTCCCCAGCGCCATCTGAGCCATCCGTCTCCCTAGCGCCATTTGAGCCATCCGTCTCCACAGCGCCGTCTGAGCCATCCGTCTCCCCAGCGCCGTCTGAGCCATCCGTCTCCCCAGCGCCGTTAGAGCCATCCGTCTGTCCCGAGCCGTTAGAGCCGCCCGTCTGTCCCGAGCCGTCAGAGCCGTTCGTCAGTCAGGAGCCGCTAGAGCCATTCGTCAGTCAGGATCTGCCAGGGCCGCCAACCAGACAGGATCTGCCAGAGCCGCCAACCAGACAGGATCTGCCGGAGCCGTCAGCCAGCCATGAGCGTCCAGAGCCGTCAGCCAGTCATGAGCTGCCCTACAGTCATGAGCTGCCCTACAGTCATGAGCTGCCCTACAGTCATGAGCTGCCCTACAGTCATGAGCTGCCCTACAGTCATGAGCTGCCCTACAGTCATGAGCTGCCCCACAGTCATGAGCTGCCCCACAGTCATGAGCTGCCCCTCAGTCATGAGCTGCCCCTCAGTCATGAGCTGCCCCTCAGTCATGAGCTGCCCCTCAGTCATGAGCTGCCCCTCAGTCATGAGCGCTTCCCCTCTGTCCGGAGCTGCCTCTCAGTCCGGAGCTGCCCCTCTGTCCTGAGCTACCCCTCTGTCCTGAGCTACCCCTCTGTCCTGAGCTACCCCTCTGTCCTGAGCTACCCCTCTGTCCTGAGCTACCCCTCTGTCCTGAGCTACCCCTCTGTCCTGAGCTACCTCTCTGTCCTGAGCTACCTCCAAAATCATGTGGGGGCCTTGGGGAGGATTCTTAGGCCAAGGTCGTGGGCGAGGGTCGCCACTCAAAGGACGCTAAGGAGGGGGACAAAGACAGTGGTGGAGTGGTGTCCTCGTCCACCGCCGGAGCCGCCACCGCGGACAGATGCCCACCCAGACCCTCCTCTTGAGTTGTAGGGGTGCGTTCGGAGTCCGCACCTCAGGAGGGGGGTACTGTAACGTCCTGACCAGAGTTATTATGTGTTTTGCTTGTTTAGTGTTGGTCAGGACGTGAGCTGGGTGGGAATTCTATGTTGTGTGTCTAGTTTGTCTGTTTCTATGTCCAGCCTAATATGGTTCTCAATCAGAGGCAGATGGTAATCGTTGTCCCTGATTGAGAATCATATATAGGAGGCATGTTTTGTGTTGGGATTTTGTGGGTGTTTGTTTCCTGTCTCTGTGATTGTCTGCACCAGATAGGTCTGTCTCGGTTTTTGCACATTTGTTATTTTGTATTGTTGTTTGTAGTGTTTCACTTGTTCGTTATTAAACATGTTTAACACTAGCCGCGCTGCACTTTGGTCCTCTCCTTCACCCCTGGAAGAAAACCGTTACACTTCACATATCAAAAGGAATTCCAAGTCTGCCTTTTCTATTTTTCAACACTATTCCACTTTTCCTCTTGTAATATATTTCTGGAGTTCAACCATAGCCCTGACGATAATGTATTTTTCTCTTAGTAATCCCTGCTGCAGACCAGCTGACTGTTGACTCAGTGGACACCACATCAGCTGCTGTTAGCTGGAGCCAGCCACCAGGATTGGACCAAAGCCAACATCATTATCAGATCACCTACCACTGTCCAGGGACAGAACCACACATCACTACCACATCTTCACACAGCATCACTCTCTCTGACCTGCAATGTGGTACTCAGTACTCTGTCACTGTCTGCACTGTGCTGGAAAATGGAAAGCAAAGTCAACTGACGTCAACAACCCTCACCACAAGTAAGGAATTGCCCTACTTAAGTATTATCTCTGGTGTCAATGTTTATTAAACCTTAGTTAGTTATCAAAATGACTCTATTAACTATTAACGTTCTTGTTTACCCAACCGTGGGACAGATTATGTTTGTTACCACATTCGGGACTCTGACTCTTTATTTGTTACACAGACTTTTGTCCTCCCATCCTGTTCTAACCACCTCCAGTCTGCTTTGTATTCATGTTACCTGATGAAATTGCTGTACAATATGATCTTGTTGCCATCTAATACACATTCAATTGTCATAAATCAACACTGCTGAGCTCTACCTGTCCTCTGCCGTGCCTTGATTGTATTACTGTTGATGATATCTGGAAGTGTGCATGTACACCCTGGCCCATCTACTGTTGCTAGCCTCAAATCTGTCTTGTGCTCTGATATCGGCTTCACTGATTTCTGTTCTCGTAAAAGCCTGGGTTTTCCTCACTTTAACACTAGAAGCTTTATACCTAAATGGATCAATTAAAAGTATGGGTTCACAGCTCCAAATCAGGTGTGTTGGTCATTACTGAGACGTGGTTAAGGAAGAGTTTTTTGAATACTGATGTTAACCTTTCTGGTTATAACCTTTTTCGGCAAGACATATCTTCCAAAGGTGGGGAGTGGCAATCTTTACCATGGATCACCTTCAGTGCTCGGTTGTCTCCACCAAGTCTGTCCCCGAACATTTTGATTTGCTCGTTTTAAGCATTAAACTTTCAAATGGCTCTTTGTTGACTGCTGCTGGGTGCTATCGTCCTCCAACAGCACCGGCCTGTACCCTACCTGCCCAAAGCTCTCTCCTGTCCCCTTACATTAAGTCTGAATTTGTCCTGCTAGGTGACCTAAACTGGGACATGCTTAAACCTCCTAACCAAGTCCGAAAGCAACGGGACTGCCTAAATCTTTCTCAGATTATTACCAATCCCACAAGCTATGACTCAACACCCAGAAAAGGCTACTGTCCTCGATGTTATCCTCACAAATAATCCTGAAAGTTACTCCACCTCAAGAATTCCATTTGGCGAAAGGCTTGGCATACACATTCTTAGGCTGACTGGCTCTTGTTCAGGCAAATAAGAAATAAGCACACTCAGGCTATCCGGAAGGCCAAAGTTAGTTACTTTAAGGAGCAGTTGTCTCTCTGTGGGTCTAACCTCAAGAAGTTCTGGAAAACGGTTAAAGACCTGGAGAATAAACCCTCTTCCTCAAAGCTGCCCATGTCCCATCAACTTGATGATGTGGTTGTTACTGACAAGAAGCAAATGGCTGAACTCTTTAATCACCACTTCAATTAAGTCAGAATTCCTATTTAACTCAGCCATGCCTCCTTGCCCGTTCAACATTTCCTCATCTCCCACCCCTTCTAATGCGACTAGCCCCGATGCTCCTCCCTCTTTTTCCCCTGCCCCGCTACAAAGTTTCTCCCTGCCGGCGGCCACTGAGTCCGAGGTGCTAAAGGAGCTCCTTAAACTTGACCCCAAAAAACACTCTGAGTCAAATAGTTTAGACCCTTTCTACTTTAAGGTTGGTGCTACTATCATCGCCAAGCCTTTCGCTGACACTTTTAACCTGTCTCTCATCTCTGGGTTGGTTCCCATTGCTTGGAAGGCAGCCACGGTTCGTCCTTTATTTTAAAGGGGGAGATCAAGCTGATCCTAACTGTTATAGGCCTATTTATATTTTGCCCTGTTTATCAAAAGTGTTGGAAAAACTTTAAAAAATCAATTGACTGGCTTTCTTGATGTCTATAGTGTTCTCTCTGGTATGTCATCTGGATTCCGCTCAGGTTATGGATGTGTCACTGCAACCTTAAAGGTCCTCAAAGATGTTGTGCTGCTAAGATGCAATGTTGTGCTGGTATTTTTATTGACTTTGCCAAAGATTTGATTCGGTAGACCATTCCATTCTTGTGGGCGGGCTAAGGAGTATTGTTGTCTCTGAGGGGTCTTTGGCCTGATTTTCTAACTACCTCTTTCAAAGACTGCACTGTATAAAGTCAGAACATCTGCTGTCTCAGCCACTGCCTGTCACCAAGGAGTGTCCCAAGGCTCAATCCTAGGCCCCACGGTCTTCTCAATTTACATCAAAAACATAGCTCAGGCAGTAGGAAGCTCTCTTAACCATTTATATGCAGATGATACAGTCTTAATTAGTTGTCAAAATTATTCTATAAACTAATCAAAATGATTGTGTCAGTTTCTTCTCTGATGAGAAATATATGAAGTTCAATTCCCCAGTTTTCACAATGCAGTTTGGTGCTGAAATTAATGATTTAAAAAAAAAAAATTATAATGATGTCTGAGTTCATTGTTTCTTCCACTCCTGTGAGTAATTATGTCAAGGACTTGGTGTGCCTCTCAGTCAGCAAAATGTATCTGGGCCCTACCTGGCCCCCATCGTCCACTTTTGTGTGGCCAAGATGTGGTTTGGAATTAGGGCCCTGCAGTGGCCCAGATGCGGCAGCAGTGCCTCAGACAGAATCGACCCACCTTGTAAAGACATTTTAGCCCAAAACTCAGCAAAGGTTCCCTTATTCTAGCCAGAACAAGGCCGTACTGCCATAAAGAAACCGGAGGTCTGCCATAATAAAGCGTCATTTTTGCCGCAAAATCCAAGAGACACCTTCTCTGTGCTAGATGCCCTTGTGAAAGAAATACACAACAATAAAGACAGGGTTGGACTGTGATTTGTACATTTTATTCACAAGCAAAAGATAATATATAAAATATTTATATGATTAGTGTCCTAAATACTGAAATTGTCTTTTAATTTGTATAGTACAGTAGTTAGCACATTAACTTCTCACGAGTCACCATCCCGGATCCGGGAGCACCCTCATCAGTAAAAAAGCTGAGTAGCATAGCCTAGCATAGCGCCACAAGTAAATACTAGCATCTAAATATCATGAAATCACAAGTCCAAGATACACATCTTGTGAATCCAGCCATCATTTCCGATTTTTTAGATGTTTTACAGCGAAAACACAATATGTATTTCTATTAGCTAACCACGATAACAAAAGACTCAACCGCATATTTTCACCATTGTTTTACCGCATAGGTAGCTATCACAAATTCGACCAAAGGGTCCTTTGTCCTTTGTCTCTGCTGGTAAATTGAATACGTTGTAGTAACGTCGTTGGGTGGTAGACGGGATACTTTGTCTGTTCTTCCCTAATTTACATTTGCAGCTGCTGTTGCTAACTCAACGTCTAGGAGTTATCAATTCTGTAGTGAATAAGAGTTCAAAGATCATACCATTCGCAACCACAGCTCATGCTGATGTTGGCTTCGTTCTGTAGTTATTATCTGAACCATTCTGACATCGGACCGTCGTCCTCACATCCTCGGAACAGGAGGTTACATTTTCGTCAAGGGTTTATACAGTGGAGGGAAAAAAGGGGTGTGTTTCATAATTTACAACCTAGGTCTCTTCATGTGGGCGGGCCACTGAGTCGGGCCAAATTCACTCATGAAAACCCAATTCTTACAATTTAGAAGCTAAAATCACATTTCATCCCATCACGAATAATTTCATATTCAAACATTTGAATTGAACAACAATTCCATGTGAATCCGATAACTCTGATGTGTAGACTTTCCACAGTAGAGTTTGTCATTCTATCATTGATGAGAATGTGCCAGATGACAACCGAACTGACATAATATACCTTAAGTACCACTGCATATGTTCAGTTGGTCGGATTACCAGAATATAGTTAATTTCCCCCCAACTTCTGATGTTCCCAGAATCTCTATGTTAACCAAGGGATTTTCTAATGTCACATCAGTAAGGTAGAGAGAGGAAAAAGGGGGGAAGAGGTATTTATGACTGTCATAAACCTACCCCCAGGCCAACGTCATGACAGTCCCCCCATGTTGGGTTCGATCTTGTGATTAACCTGCATGTTGCAAACCAACATAAAAATGACCGTGGGTTGTCCTGGTTGTGGACCATCTTGTGGTCCCCATCTGGTGGTCGACCCGGGTAGGGTTTCTGCGAATGAAGTCCGCTCCATCGCTGGACAGCAGATGTCCATATTGGGATCGCCGTTGCAGTCCCCTCTCTGGTGGTCAACCCGGGTAGGGTGTCTGCAAATGAAGAAGTCTGCTCCATGGCTGGGTAGCAGATGTCCGGATTGGGATTGCTGTTCCGGACCCGTCGTCTGGTCGTCCAGACTGGAAGATCTGGGCAGTAACTTAGGCAGATGTTAACAACGCACACACACTCATGAAATATATCATTACATTTCCCCCAAATGAGCGGCGCTGTGGCAAATGAGTGGCGTTGTGGTTGTATGGGGAAGTTGTTTATGGCTCTATCACTTTCTACGTGCCAAAGAAAATGAAACAGAATGAATGAAAGCATAAACAAAACAAAATATAGTTATGCCACCCTAACCATCTAATTGGACTGTATTCTATCTACGTCCATGGTCTTGGCAAAATGACCCTATCATGGCATTGTCTAATGTCATATCTAGGGCTCTTCTAATTTGCGGGGTGTTGGTTAGGGTACTATCCTAAGTTGATAACTATATGATAAGTCTACAGCTGTAAGGCACTAGTTTTGGGCAGTCTACAGGGATGACCTATGGACTTCTGAGAAGAAAACTGGTGAGTGCTGTAGCTGTAGAGTTAAAGGCCTCAAAATAAATGTTCAACTTTACTAAGGCTGGTATTTTGCTCGGACCCTTAAGTGATCCTAGCATAAATCCTAATTGGATGTTCCGTTGTGCATGTGAGTTTATGCTTACGCAAGCACACATGTCAAGGGAAGGAAACCAAGTATCTTGGCAGATTACAACTTGTTCAGAATGAGTCTGACGTAGTCAGGTAATTTTCAGGTCAATGCCTGGAGGTCAGTCAGAATTGGTGTCGAGGGAGCCTGTAGTGGTTTTACTACCAGTCACGGTCTTCCACTATTGTAGTGGCGGTAGGTATGAAGAAGTATACTTCATAGCTATGTTATCCACGGAGGAGCTAACCTCATGATGGAAGTACTCTAAGTATTAGACCAGTCTTACGTGGTGTGATCGTGGTTCATGACTTCTAATAACTTTTCTCCTGAACGGAGGGTTCTATTTATTAGTGGCATGTATAACCATTGAAAGAGTGCAATGGAGATTCCCTTCCCAGTGCTGCACTCTGAGTGACTCCTATGTTGCTATTATCAATAGCAATTTAATTGTGAGGTTACTAATCCTCTTACTGAGTGTTGCTGGACTGACTGTGGTATTGCTACTGATACTCAAGGGGGCCAGTTGTCCTACCGATTTATTCTGAAATGTTATCCTACAGGAATACATGATTAGAGCATTTTACTAGTTGTCTTGTAGTGACTACTACACATGGCAAGGAATGATTATTGTTGCCATTTGTTTTGGAGGTGGACAAGGACTTCCTTTACGACCAGTGTGGTACACCTCAATAATATCTTAGATGTGTTCTAAGATAATCCCCGTCTAGGGGCCTGTCTGCTCCTCACTGTTCTCAAAGGGGAGTTTACAACTAGATTTGATTTATGCTCTGGCGGCCTCGTACGGTGTTGTCCGTAGTCTTGACCCCCCCCACCGGCCTCGAAAAAGCTCATCATGGGTCTGGGCTACTATTCCCCCCCTTTGTGTCTCGGGACCCCCTCACCAGCATGTGGTGTTGGTATCCGAGGCGCAAACGAAAGGTTCAGACCCTATGTACGAGTTGTCAGTGGCCGCGTTATTATGAGAATGGCTGTAACCTTTCAACCAAATCTCCTGGTGTTTGTGCTTCAACACCCTCAGTGGCTGTCGAGGTCTGTCAGTCACCACTGCGTCCGCGTGTGGCAACCTCTTCAGTACCTGCAAACCGAGACGAGGATATCGGTCTGTGATATCGCAAAGTGTTTCACCAGTGGGAGTCATCGGGTTAGTTGCTGGACTGACGCCATTAGTGTCATTTTTAGGGTTGACAGTCCCCCACAAAGTGGAAGGTGTGTCATCGGAAGCAGAGTATACTCTGCGCATCAATGTTTTTCTTGCTGAGACAGCCGCAGTGCTTGCGGAAGTGTCCGAAGGGCAAGAGAAGTTCATCTCAACTACCGTATTGCATGACTGCAAGGAGGAGGGAAGTTGCTCATTCCCAGAGACAGCTGCCTCGAAATCATGACAAGAATTGTCAATCAGATTGGCTGATGGAATGTGTCGAGATATCGTAATATCTCCTTGGATCGGATTCTGCACCAAGTGTTTTCTAAACGTCTTTTTCCCAAGGGGTGCTTTTGGCAGATACCCCTCGTGAATGACTGCGTTGCAGCTAGCGTTAGGGAAAGAGTGTGGTCGGTGGAGAAGGCACGGTAGCCTGTGACCATACCTGGTTGGTTTTCCAATCCATCAATGGGAGTAACCGATCCATCAAGTCTGCTCCAAGTAGCAGGGGTACAGTTTCAAGGCTGGTAACATACACAGGGTGGACGAGCGATACGTCCTTGAAGTGTAGTTTCAGCATGACTCTCAATGTGAGAGGCAAGGTAGTCTGAGTGACCCCTCGAAGTGTAGTGTCGCATCGTTCCACTTTTAACCAATGTTTCTAAGCCCTTTTTAGATCATCAAACAATGTTTGAGAGATGAGTGATATTGTCGCACCCGAATCAATTAGCGCGTGACAAGTTAAGCAGTCCTCCAGGACTGTTTCCAGGTATGGTCATTTCGATTCGTGTTTAGTGGACATATTCCCCACAAAGTGTAGTGGTCGATCGCAACGACGTAATGTGTCAATTCTGTTCAAGGTGGAAGCAGATCGACTTTTCAGATTTTGAGTGGGCTTGGCTTTAACGAAGCGTTTGATCTTTTTCTTCGCAACCTTTGTATCAGAGTCTATAGACAAAGCCCGTGGGCTTGTTTCTTGATCAAGCGTGCCCTGGATAGGGTCTTGAGTGAGAGCGGGAGAGATTTGAATTTTAACGTCCTTGCTATGGGTGTTAATTCCTGCGGACCTGGTGTCCAGTAATTCCCTGTCTAGTCCTTGTGACTTATCTTTTACCCTTTTCTTAAATGTTTCTCGCTTTAGTTCTTCACGTAGTGTACTTCTGGAGAACATTGGTCTACGTTTTGATTGTCCTTCAACCCTTTGTTACCCTTGTGCTCTGACACTTTTTGTGGGTTGGGTGCAGGAACGTAGCGAACAGGTCGATTGTAGCGGTAGTCATGTTGATTGCGACGTACTTTACAGTTATTTAGACCGCGGAGGTTATTGGAATTATGGTTTCGTGGTAGAAACTGTTGTTGTGCGTCATCTCTCAACGCTCCAATACCTGATAATGCACCCTCTAGCTGGAGTGAGTGCTCCTGGTCAAACTTCAAAACCGAGTGGTCAGGGCTCTTAGCGTTGTTAACTTTTGATGCCTCAAAAGCTGTGCTTGCAAGCTCTCTGAGTTGTAAGATAGGCAAGCCAACGTGGGCTGCAGGGCCTAAGTAGGTAATGAAGGTAGGATACATGTTCGACAGGAACATTTGTTTAAATGGTAACAGGTCTTCCATGCCTGTTTCAGTGAGTAGGCCAAAGTAAGCTGAACGAAGTCTATAATAGTAAGCTTGTGGGTGTTCGTTCCGAGCTTGTTTGACCGTGTTAGTCAGTGAGCTATCGTGTTTGTGAGTCGCAGAACCACTGAATTCTAATTTCAAAGCTGTGGCAAGTTTAGAGTAGTCATTTAGCACGTGTTGCTGTTGTAGGTGAATGAACCTTGTCACATGTCTATTCGACGTTCTCTTAAACAGGTAAACCCTGTCAGAACCCGTAGCGTTCGGGTAGCCATCCAACACGTCCTCTATGTCAGCTAGGAACGGCTCAGTATCGTTTGGCTGACCTGGAACGGGGTCAAAGGTGGGGAAATTCTTGACGAGTTTTTCAAGGTATTCCGCGTCAAGCGGGCGGAGAGGGTTGGCTTCATCCTGTGGGGAAAGTGGGGCCGAAAGGCCAAGAGGAGAAGCCAAGCTTTGGCTTTGTTGGCCAAGAGGCGCCATATTACTCAGTGCCGAATGGCCAAGAGGAGAAGACTGAGGGACACATGATGGAGGCAATGTCTTAAACCTATCGTCTTCACTCCTTTGAGTACCGGGCTCCGGTTGCTTGGATGGATAGTGGCCATTCTGGACTTCCTCCAGATGGTACCTAAGGGTGATATTCTGCTGCATTGCAGAGTCCACTTGAGCGCTTAGAGTACTGATTTTGGACATGTGAGTGTTGCACTTGCTCCTTTCGGTCTCAAACTTAGTGTCATGGCTTGCAGATAGAGGTCTTGAGGACATAGCTAGAGATTCAGTGATGAGATTTCTTCCGCTTGCTTAGAAATCAAGATTTCCATCTTCATCACCCGAGTTCTCTCATCATTCATTTGGTCAGCGATTTCAATGAGTTCTGCTGATTTGCCATCCAACTTCGTCATTGTGTTCATCAACTGATCGTCTTTGGTCTGCAGAATTTGGAGTAGAACATTGTTACTCTGAGTAACATTCAACAAAACTGCCTGCATGTTATCAAATTGCGCGCTCCTGTTTGTAGATAACTCAACAGATTTATCTAGTTTGGAGTGGACTACCTCGTATTTAGTTTTGGCTAAATCGAAAACGTCCCTAGCGGGCGGAACAGATATGACTGCTTGTTACACAAAAGAAAAGGGGCTGGGTTTGAGTGAAAGAGCGGGAAGACTGAGGAACAAAGGGCGAAGCTGTGCTATCGTAAATACAATATCTTATCCATTCTAAATTACCGCCCGTTTGGAAAAGGAAAATGCAATAAATATTTACTTTGAGCTGCGCTTCGGTAGGTTGGTGGTAGATGGATGGCAATGTTGCCCAACCGGGTCCTTTGTCCTTTGACTCTGCTGGTAAATTGAATACGTTGTAGTAACGTCGTTGGGTGGTAATCGGGATACTTTGTCTGTTCTTCCCTAATTTACATTTGCAGCTGCTGTTGCTAACTCAACGTCTAGGAGTTATCACTTCTGTAGTGAATAAGAGTTCAAAGATCATACCATTCGCATCCAAAGCTCATGCTGATGTTGGCTTCGTTCTGTAGTTATTATCTGAACCATTCTGACATCGGACCGTCGTCCTCACATCCTCGGAACAGGAGGTTACATTTTCGTCAAGGGTTTATATAGTGGAGGGAGAAAAGGGGTGTGTTTCATAATTTACAACCTAGGTCTCTTCACGTGGGCGGGCCACTGAGTTGGGCCTAATTCACTCATGAAAACCCAATTCTCAAATTTTTTAAGCTAAAATCACATTTCATCCCATCACGAATAATTTCATATTCAAACATTTGAATTGAACAACAATTCCATGTGAATCCGATAACTCTGATGTGTAGACTTTCCACAGTAGAGTTTATGTCATTCTATCATTGATGAGAATGTGCCAGATGACAACCGAACGGACATAATATACCTTAAAGACAACAAAGTCAAGGTATTGGAGTGGCCATCACAAAGCCCTGACCTCAATCCTATAGAAAACGTGTGGGCAGACCTGAAAAAGCATGTGCGAGCAGAGGCCTACAAACCTGACTCAGATACACCAGCTATGTCAGGAGGAATGGGCCCAAAAAAATAAAAGCTGAAATAAATCATTCTCTCTATTATTCTGACATTTCACATTCTTAAAATAAAGTGGTGATCCTAACTGACCTAAGACAGGGAATTTTTACTTGGATTAAAGGTCAGGAATTGTGAAAAACTGAGTTTAAATGTATTTGGCTAAGGCGTATGTAAACTTCTGACTTCAACTGTATATGCCATGTTATAGAATGGTGAAGACACTTAAAAATATATATATTATCACTTGGTTGAGTAACTTACCTGAAGCAGCGTTCGTCTCCTGAGCATCTTATGGAATTTTGATGCAAGTTGGCAACAAGAAAAAAATTAACTCACACAGAAATTATTTTACAAGCTGGAAAGATCTCATTATCATGGCGCAAGGTCTGTAGTTGTAGTAACTTAAATTGTGTCATTTTAAACTTGGCACAATCATGTGCAAACATTAACCTTTGCGCATGCATGTCAAATATTTTGTATTTGTATTTATTAGGGATCCCAAAAGGGAACATTAACTTACAATTAACTATCTCTTTGAGCTGCAGGTCTGAAGGGCTGAAGGGCACGTTTTCATTGATTACCCTCCAGTTCATGGTGTGTGCCATGATCCGCCACACACTCTTTCACATCACAGCCACCTTCCAATCCCAAATAGTCAATCTGTAACCACATAGACAACCGAAAAGTGACCATAACATATCATTTGTTTTTTACCTTTATCTAACTAGGCAAGTCAGTTAAGAACAAATTCTTATTTTCAATGACGGCCCTAGGAACAATGGGTTAACTGCCTTATTCAGGGGCAGAACAACAGATTTTAAAATTGGCAGCTCGGGGATTCGATCCACCAAGGCCCCAAGGCTACCTGCCGCCGCCCCTGGACATACAATATCCATATTGTATGTCAATATTAACCAATTCACCTAATTTGAATAGCCACTTGAAAACTAGTAACAGTTTTTTTCCAATATCAAAAACACAAACACTATCTCAGTTTTGGATAACTAAGGCTCCATACAGATCTCGATATTTGGTTATGTCTCAGCTAATAATACCACAAACTTTTAAAGCATAATTATAATTGCTGACTAGGTCAGGAGGTGGAAATACAAAAAGAGATCTCACCATCTTTTGCCTAAACTCTCTGCTGGCCTTCAGCTCTCCATCACTGTGGGCTGTATGTTGGGTAATAGAGAGGAGCATATCCAACTGTCAGAAGGAGGGTCAACAGGGGAATGGCATACAACATTATTATGACATGCCCTACTTAAACAGTTATGTTTGTGATACTAAGATTTGGAACAACAAAATAAAAAGAGGGAGACTTTACCTTAAAAATGGCAAATGGCAGAAACTCTTCCTACCTTCTCTTCTATACATTAACATCAGCTACATGCTAATGTTTGCCAAGCTAACACACATTATTTAGCTAGGTAACTAGCTATAATATAACACTAGCCAAGCACACATATCAAACGGTAGTTAAAAACTTCTTATGGCTGCAAGCCCTAAGTCGGGCTCAATATGACAACAGCCAGTCCAAGTGCAGGGCGCGAAATTCAAAATATATTTTTTTGAAATATTTAACTTTCACACATTAACAAGTCCAATACAGCAAATGAAAGACAAACATCTTGTGAATCCAGCCAACATGTCCGATTTCTTTAATGTTTTACAGCGAAAACACCACGTATATTTATGTTAGCTCACCACCAAATACAAAAAAGCACAGACATTTCTTTCACAGCACAGGTAGCTTGCACAAAACCGACCAAATAGAGATAGAATTAGTCACTAACCAAGAAACAACTTCATCAGATGACAGTCTTATAACATGTTATACAATAAATCTATGTTTTGTTCGAAAAATTTGCATATTTCAGGTATAAATCATAGTTGTACATTGCAGCTACAATCAGAAATAGCACCGAAGCAGCTAGAACAATTACAGAGACCAACGTGAAATACCTAAATACTCATCATAAAACATTTATGAAAAATACATGGTGTACAGCAAATGAAAGACAAACATCTTGTGAATCCAGCCAATATTTCAGACTTTTTAAGTGTTTTACAGCGAAAACACAATATAGCATTATATTAGCTTACCACAATAGCCAAAAACACAACCCATTTATCAGCAGCAAAAGTTAGCGATCGCAAAAAAACAGCAAAAGATATATAATTTTTCACTAACCTGGACAAACTTCATCAGATGACAGTCCTATAACATCAGGTTATACAATACACTTATGTTTTGTTCGAAAATGTGCATATTTAGAGCTGAAATCCGTGGTTATACATTGTGAAAACGTAGCAACTATTTTCCAGAATCTCCGGATATATTTCTGACACTCACCTATTCTGACCAAATAACTAATCCTAAACTTTACTAAAAAATACTTGTTGTACAGCAAATGATAGATACACTAGTTCTTAATGCAATCGCCGTGTTAGAATTCAAAAAATAACTTTAGTACGACATACAGCTTACGTTATAGCAAGACAGCGCCCAAAATCTGGGCGGAATATAATAGTAAACATTTTCGACAGAAATACGAAATAACATCATAAATGGGTCCTACTTTTGGTGAGCTTCCATCAGAATCTTGTACAAGGGGTCCTTTGTCCAGAACAATCGTTGTTTGGATTTAGAATGTCCTCTTCGTCTGTCAATTTAGCAACCAAAGCTAGCCAAGTGGCGCGAAGCTGTCCATCACCACCAAACGCAGAGAACGGAACACGCCAAAACTCCCGAAAAACTTTCAATAATCTGATAAAACTATATTGAAAAAACATACTTTACGATGATATTGTCACATTTATCAAATAAAATCAAAGCCGGAGATATTAGCCGTCCATAACGAAAGCTTTTCAGAAGCCAATGCTGATGTCCTACCCGCGCCTTCCTGAACAAAGGAAATTGGGGTCATGTCATTCCAAGACCTCTCTTTTGACCATAGATATAGCTATACACTCCATTTCTTCTCTCACTGCCTATTGACATCTAGTGGAAGGCGTATGAAGTGCATGTATACTAATAGATTTCAAGCAAATGATTAGGGAGGCCCTGGAACAGAGCCTCGATTTCAGATTTTTCACTTTCTGACAGGAAGTTTGCTGCAAAATGAGTTCTGTTTTACTCACAGATATAATTCAAACGGTTTTAGAAACTTGAGAGTGTTTTCTATCCAATAGTAATAATAATATGCATATTGTACGAGCAAGAATTGAGTACGAGGCCGTTTGAAATGGGCACCTTTTATCCAAGCTACTCAATACTGCCCCTGCAGCCATAAGAAGTTAAATAGGTTCAACTTTATATAGCACCAAAAAAAGGGGGTTAGTTGCAATCCATTGTCAAGTCTGTTTATTGTCATATGCAAGAACTAGAGTAACAACTTACAATGCAATGCTTACTTACATGTAGGGCAACAACAGCAAGTACAACATATATTGATTGATACACAATCTAAAAGATTAATAAAAATTGACCATAGGGCACAGAAAATGTGCAAACAGGGAGTTAAAATAAATTAAATAAAACAGTGAAATTGATATGTTTGGCCATGTGTATGACATCATTGTAAAGAAGAATTTATTCTTAACTGACTTGCCTTGTTAAATAAAGGTTACATGTAGATATGAGAGGAAAAATATTGAGAGCAAGAAGAAATATATGTTGGCATTATATCGCAAGCCACAATCGGCCAACATTTGGCCTGCCATAATGAATATAGAAACCAATTGTCGTATTTGGCACACTGTTGGCCCACATAGAACTGGCAGCTGTCGAGGCAAAGCCAGCAGTGCCAAACACCTGCGGCAAGTGGCCCTGAATCGTCTGCTTTCTTGCTATAACCCAATGAGTCCCAACGTCACGCCGGTTGATTTAGTACTTTTAAAGCCTTTTAGCAATTGTGTACAAACTTCTAGGTTGTACCATTGGATTTGTTAATTTTTTTACATGACATATCTAACCTCTGTTGTGTGACTTCTGCTTTAGCTTATTTCTTCACATATCAAAAGGAATTGCAAGCTGACCTTTTCTATTTTTCAACTACTATTCTACTTTTTCTCCTGTAGTATATTTCTAGAGTTAAACTGTAGCCCTGACAATAATGTATTTTCCCTTAGTACTTCCTGCTCCAGACCAGCTGACTGTTGACTCAGTGGACACCACATCAGCTGCTGTTAGCTGGAGCCAGCCACCAGGATTGGACCAAAGCCAACATCATTACCAGATCTCCTACCACTGTCCAGGGACAGAACCACACATCACTACCACATCTTCACACAGCATCACTCTCTCTGACCTGCAACGTGGTACTCAGTACTCTGTCACTGTCTGCACTGTGCTGGAAAATGGAAAGCAAAGTCAACTGGTGTCAACAACCCTCACCACAAGTAAGGAATTACCCTACTTAAGTATTATCTCTGGTGTCAAAGTTTATTAAACCTTAACTAGTTATCATTCTTATTGATTCTATAAACTAATCACAGTGGATGTGTGAGGAGGGGATTTGAAGGTACAGTATCTTACCTGATGAGAAATATATTTGATGGTAAATTCTCCACTTCTCACAATGCAGATTGGTGCTGAAATTAATCATCTTAATATACAGTTGAAGTCGGACATTTACATACATCTTAGTCAAATACATTTAAACTCAGTTTATCTCAATTCCTGACATTTATTCCCAGTAAAAATTCCCTGTCTTAGGTCAGTTAGGATCACCACTTTTTTTTAAGATTGTGAGATGTCAGAATAATAGTTGAGAGAATTATTTATTTCAGCCCACTCGATCTCCAGGATTCAGCCCGTGCTCTCAGTTATCTCCTGCTCTGTACACACTGCAACACATAGGTCATTTCCAGATGATAGAACAACATAGACTCTCCCATTATTGCCAGATCACTAATTTGTGATGTGACTAACAGCACCCGTTACCATTTCCTGTGGAGTGAGTCCTGTGGTGGCGTTGGAAGAGTATTCAACCTAACAAAACTCTGAGTCACATGTTTCTTAATCACACTCTTCAGGAGATGTGATGCTATTATTATAGTGAAATTCCCTTCCGGTGATCTGTGGCTATTCCTTCAAGTGTACCTTCTTTAACGAACTCCTCATTGAAAGTTGACAATAGTGTCTGAAATGACAACACTATCTCTGCTACTCTCACCATGATCTGGGTATGTGGGATGTTCAATTCAACTTCACAGTAGTCTCTATATTGTGCACAGTCTCCTACGAGAGGGAGGACAGCTAACAATATACATAGAACAGTGGTATCATTCCCCAGGGACTTTATTAACCACTTCCTTAATTTATTAGCCACACAAATCTCCGCCCCAGTCACATTCTATCCTGCTCCAGTCACATTCCATCTAACCCAAAACACATTAATCACTACTACTAATCCACTTAGTTATAAACATACTAACACATTCTCAAGTCAATTAGTCAATTTCCAACAATCCCTCCTCAGGAACAATGATCACTCTTTTAGTTTGTTTAGTTTATTAATTTGACCATTTAAAAAAACAAGCACACAAAACTTGAAAAAGCCATACATGCACATGAATAAAATCATCGAGGATAACACACAATAAAGTCTGGGACTTATTTCCATTGTGGTCCTCTTGAGACAAGATGGCTAGACAAGATCAAACACAGTTAAACACAGTATGGCAGTGAAATAATAAAACAAATACAGAGAGGAAGAACATCTCATCATTCTAGTTACATCATAGGGGCACAGAAGACATCAAACATATTTTTACTTGATTTTTAAAGCTGCCCAGAGAGGAGGATGTTTTTATGGGCAGAGGCAACTCATTCCATTCTGAGGCTCCAGTATACAAGAAAGTACCTTTCCCAGCATTACTCCTGAACCTGTATGCACACACATCAGCAACACCTGATCTGGTGCTGTGATTATGTGCATCCCTAACACGAGGAAAGTAATCACTTAGATATCTGGGCACAGGACCATAAATACTCCTGTAAACCAAACCTAGTCTAATCCGGGACACCTTAGCCTCAACAGGCAGCCAGTTTAGTTCCTAAAAGCAGCTCCTGCCAATGTGAGTATGTGGACTTACCTTCAATACTACCCTGATCAGCTTATTCTGGGATATTTGGAGCTTCCACTTCATAAGTTTAGATAAGCCCCCAAATTAGGAAGTACTAGCATAGTCAAAATGGAATTGAATGTCAAGCATCTTGGACTTTCTAGCCAAAAACTTAGTCCTGGCATTAATCTTCCCTAGCACTTTATTGGCCATGCTCACACCTCCCAAGCTTCCATCAAGGATACATCCCAAGTAGCTAACAGAGGTTTTAGTAGTCAGCACCTCACCCTCTAACTCCACTCTGATTTCAGACGACCTATACAATTTAGGTCTGGATCCAAAAATAATTGCTTCAGTTTTCCCTAAGTGCAGAGATAGATTGTTATCTCCAAGCCATTTGCTAATGTTAGTAAGCTCTGTGCTAAGTATGCTCTCCAGCATAGTTTTACTTTTGTTAGACACCAGAAGTGTAGAGTCATCCGCATAAAGAAAAAATGGCAAGAACAAGCATCTTTCATATCGTTAATATACAATAAAAACAGCAGAGGCCCAAGCACGCTCCCCTGCGGAATGCCACAACTCATTTGTTTTGCCTGAGACAGTGAACCATTAACCTATACTACATGCTCCCTTCCTGATAAATACCCAGCCTAGAGGGATACTGCTTAACCCCAGTGCCTCCAGTTTGGAGATTAGGAGACAGTGGTTAACTGTATCAAAGGCCTTCTGTAGGTCAAGCAGTACCATTCCACACAGATTTCCCTCATCAATCTCTTTCCTGATGAAGTCAGTCAAGTAAAGTAGACATGAATCAGTGGATTCATGAAAAATCGTACATTAGACCCTGTTTGTTAACATATTCATACATTTGCTCATGTGCAACTCTCTCCAGGATCTTTGATGTTACACAGATGATAGATACAGGCCTATAATTCCCAGGGTCAGACTTTATCCCCTTCTTATACAGAGGTATAACTTTAGCTTGTTTCATGTCCCTGGGAAAGGTACCTTGTTCAAGAGAGAGATTAACGATATGCGCAATACAAGGGCCAATTTGCTCAGCAGAATCTATAAGAAACCTTGCAGGAATATTATCCAGGCCTGTGGCTTTGGAGCATTTAAGCTCTGCCAGCATACTGACTATTTTGGCTGTTGCCTCCTTTGCAAAAGAAAAAGAGTTTGGCTAAACCCTTAACTCTACATAATACTTATTGACTTGGTTGCTTCCATACAAACCAGAACTGGTGGGCAGCTTGCTAACCAGCTTGCTGGCAACAGAAGATGTTATGTTCCACGACACCTAAAAAACATATTTACTTGAACAGGGAAGAGAGAAATAACATGTTTAATAATTTCACACCACCCTTGATGCGAATGAGATTGGGGATAAAACTGTCCATCCGTTCTGTTCTATTACAATGGGATGCTTGTCTCCATGCCATTCTCCTTCATCCTTTGGTGTCAAAGCAAGACACAGATTGTGAGCCTTTTACATAATTAAATGTACTCTACCATCCAGCAAGCCATATGTATTGATGTGCTTTAACATTAAGATTCTGATGACATGGTAAAGCAAAATCCCTTCATGGTTGGCCCATGCACTCAAATTGAGATCCTACATCTGTACAGGCGATGCTCACAGATTGTTTTGTGCACACCATGAAGTACTGCTTTGTGTCAAGAAGAAGTGTGAAACTGAAACATTTAGCTGTTCCTTGAAATGTACTAACAAGTGGTAAATGCAGTCTAGACCTCTTTAAAGGGTAACAAGTGTCTTTCTTATCCAACAGGATTCCGACTGCCGACACAAAATGAGGAGCTCCGGATTGTTCTGGTCGGGAAGGCTGGATCTGGGAAAAGTGCAGCGGGAAACACCATTGTGGGGACAAAGAAAAAACCTTTCAGGTCAAGGTTTTCCTCTATTTCTCTGACAAAAAACTGTGACAAGACAAGAGGGAAGGTGGGTGAGCAAAGTGTAGCTGTTATCGACACCCCAGGGTTGTTTGATACTACATTGTCCAATGAGGAGGGACTGAGAAAGATTGCTCTGTGCATCTCTCTCTCTGCTCCTGGTCCCCATGTGTTCCTGGTTGTGATCAGGCTGGGAAGATTCACTGAAGAGGAGCGGAACACTGTGGAGATGATTCAGAGATTCTTTGGTGATGAAGCATCAAAATACACCATGGTTCTCTTCACACATGGAGAGAGTCTTGATGATGATGTAACAATTGAAGACTTCCTGATTGAAAATCCAGATCTGAAAACATTCATTTCCCAATGCAATGGGGGATATCATGTTTTCAACAACAAAGCTAAGAATAGCAACCAGGTCCCCGAGCTGCTTCAGAAGATAAACAAGATGGTCATGAGGAATGGAGGAAGCCACTACACCACTGAGATGTTCCAGGAGGCTGAGAGAGCGATTGAAGAGGAGAAGAACAGGATCCTGAGAGAGAAAGAAGAGATGATGAATAAACGGAAGGAAAACAAACTTGAACATGAGGCTAGAGAGAAAGCTGAGAGAACTAACAGCTATACGGCAGAACGGTGCAATACTCAATGAAAATCTAAAACAATGATGTACCATCTAACAATGCTGTTCCATCTAACAATGCTGTACCATGCCCATCTACCATTTGTTTGACTTGATGACTTCTAATACTCAAAAATGTAACTGGTTATCCACATCATTAAATGTTCTGACTACTCTTGGTGTCCGTTCATTTAGCCTGTTCCAGCTAATACTACCTTACTGTTACTCTAATGAGGGGTGATATCTTCTTTTCAACGTTAATTGTAGCTCAGTAATATTTAAAATACAGTCATGAAAAGAACAGGAGGAACCTATCATGCGGCAGGAGGGTCATTCTTGTTGTTGTTCTGAACACCTCCAAACAAAGGTCATGTGGTTGTCACGAATCCCGCTTCCTGAGTCTGTTTTTGCCTGTGTTCTGTCCTGGAGTGTTTTTCCAGTGTCCTGGAACGCACCCTGTCTGGTTGCCGGGCGACGTAGCTAGTTGGGAGATCTCTGATTACCCGCACCTGTATCCCATCAGCTATCTGCACACCTGGTCCTGATCATCACCTCTCCACTTCATAAGCTCGGACCTGACATCCATTCCCTGCCGGATCGTTAGCCATGAACAGTATGTTGTGCCAGCGTATCAGCCTCCAGTTTGATAGAGTTTGTTTTGTTGTTTTGTACGTCTTGCTTGCCTTGAACTTACCTCCGTTTGTTCTGTCTACAGTCATTCACCCGGAACACTCACCCCATCCCTGCCTGGTCGTCGGTGGCTTCTGTTACTCCCTTGGATCTGCCTATTCACTCCCATCAACTCACCTCCGCTGCCCGCTCCGCCACCTGGATCTATCTACCTCTACGTTTACACTTGTAAATAAATACTCACCTTCGTCCTACTCTCCTTGTCCTGGTCTGCTTCTGGGTTCTATTTTAGAAAACCGTGACAGTGGTTTGGTAAAAAGAATGCCCCTCTCCCATGTGGTGGTTAATTTCTGTACTACCAAATGAGGAGAGTTAAACGTAACACACGAGTCAGAGTTATACTTAAACGACATCTTTAATAATAAGAGCTTTGCAATAGCAATGACTTTCAATGATGCACCATTTCTAATGAACTATTGAAAGTGACAACCCAGTGGCTACTGAGATCTTTTATAGCAAAGATACATCCCCCTAGTTGACATAACAAACAACAGATACTAGGAACAATTCACAAAATAAGATTTTATAAATGGAAAGGAGTATCCCGTAGCAGGATAGCATTTGCTATAAATTATCGTTCAGTTTGGTCCCTAAAACGAGGTTATAATCTCATTCCTGGTACTTCATAGCACAGAACCATTACCTCATGTTATCTGGAATGCTCTTTAGGTTTTATCACCCAAAGACATCGTACATCTCCTCTGTCAGTGTTATCTCATAGAGGCCCATCCTCAGTAGAACACACACACAATAGTTAACAGAACACTATTCTGTCGAATAAAACAACCATTATAATGCAATACAAGCATTATAACATGCTTGCCTCGGCAAGACGGAGCTGCTCTTCCTCCCGGGGAAGGACTGCCCGTTCCATGATCTCGCCATCACGGTTGACAACTCCATTGTGTCCTCCTCCCAGAGTGCTAAGAACCTTGGCGTGATCCTGGACAACACCCTGTCGTTCTCAACTCACATCAAGGCGGTGACCCGTTCCTGTAGGTTCATGCTCTACAACATTCGCAGAGTACGACCCTGCCTCACACAGGAAGCGGCGCAGGTCCTAATCCAGGCACTTGTCATCTCCCGTCTGGATTACTGCAACTCGCTGTTGGCTGGGCTCCCTGCCTGTGCTATTAAACCCCTACAACTCATCCAGAACGCCGCAGCCCGTCTGGTGTTCAACCTTCCCAAGTTCTCTCACGTCACCCCGCTCCTCCGCTCTCTCCACTGGCTTCCAGTTGAAGCTCGCATCCGCTACAAGACCATGGTGCTTGCCTACGGAGCTGTGAGGGGAACGGGACCTCCGTACCTTCAGGCTCTGATCAGGCTCTGATCAGGCCCTACACCCAAACAAGGGCACTGCGTTCATCCACCTCTGGCCTGCTCGCCTCCCTACCTCTGAGGAAGTACAGTTCCCGCTCAGCCCAGTCAAAACTGTTCGCTGCCCTGGCACCCCAATGGTGGAACAAACTCCCTCACGACGCCAGGTCAGCGGAGTCAATCACCACCTTCCGGAGACACCTGAAACCCCACCTCTTTAAGGAATACCTAGGATAGGATAAAGTAATCCTTCTAACCCCCCCCCCCCTTAAAAGAGTTAGATGCACTATTGTAAAGTGGTTGTTCCACTGGATATCATAAGGTGAATGCACCAATTTGTAAGTCGCTCTGGATAAGAGCGTCTGCTAAATGACTTAAATGTAAATGTAAATGTAAATGTAAATAACATAATCTTGCAATTTCAATGACACCCCACAGGTGTGATTACTACCTCTGAGGGTTTCGTGTGAGGGTTTAGAGCTTGAGGTAGTCATCTCATACAAGTACTTGGGAGTATGGTTAGATGGTACACTGTCCATCTCTCAGTACATATTAAAGCTGCAGGCTAAAGTTAAATCTAGACCTGGTTTCCTCTATCGTAATCGCTCCTCTTTCACCCCAGCTGCCAAACTAACCCTGATTCAGATGGCCATCCTACCCATGCTAGATTACGGAGACATCAGTTATAGATCGGCAGGGAAGGTTGCTCTCGAGCGGCTAGATGTTCTTTACCATTCGGCCATCAGATTTGACACCAATGCTCCTCATAGGACACATCACTGCACTCTATACTCATCTGTAAACTAGTAATCTCTGTATGCCCGTTGAAAGGCCCACTGGTTGATGCTTATCTATAAAACCCTCTTAACACCCGTTCTGCCAGTCACATTCTGTTAAAGGTCCCGAAAGCACACACATCTCTGGGTCGCTCGTCTTTTCAGTTCGCTGCAGCTAGCGATTGGAACGAGCAGCAACAAACACTCAAACTGGACAGTTTTATCTCAATCTCTTCATTCAAAGACTCAATCATGGACACTCTTACTGACAGTTGTGGCTGCTTTGCGTGATGTACTGTTGTGTCTGCCTTCTTGCCCTTTGTGCTGTTGTCTGTGCACAATAATGTGTGTACCATGTTTTGTGCTGCTACCATGTTGTGTTGCTACCATGTTGTCAAATTGTCTAACTTGGGTCAAACGTTTTGGGTAGCCTTCCACAAGCTTCCCACAATAAGTTGGGTGAATTTTGGACCATTCCTCCTGACAGAGCTGGTGTAACTGAGTCAGGTTTGTAGGCCTCCTTGCTCGCACACACTTGTTTATCCTCCTCTAGCTACCAACGGTCAGTCATCTGACATTCTTATATCCTCTCTGTTTATCCTCCTCCAGCTACCAACGGTCAATCATCTGACATTCTTATATCCTCTCTGTTTATCCTCCTCTAGCTACCAACGGTCAATCATCTGACATTCTTATATCCTCTCTTTTTATCTTCCTCTAGCTACCAACGGTCAATCATCTGACATTCTTATATCCTCTCTGTTTATCTTCCTCTAGCTAACAACGGTTATTCGGAGTGTTTGCGTTTGCTGATTGGAAATGCTGACCTCCAGAGTGCAGTGGATGTTCAAGACGGGAATAGACAGTAACTCATTTGGGTTTCGGATACAATTCCTGAAATAAAGAGATTTTGACACTAGGGCTTCATCCCAAATGGCAACCTATACCCTACTTGATGCACTACTTTAAACCAAAGTCCTATGGGCTCAGGTCAACAGTAGTGTACGATATAGGGAATAGGTTGCCATTTGGGACTCAGCCTGGTTATTACCAGTTTGTAATATGACCTATTGTCTTGTGTATCAGAACCCCTCTGATGCTGTCGGTGCTGAGCGGACACACAGACTGTGTGTACTCATTGCTCAACAAGGGAGCCAGAGACAAATGGCACAGAACAGCTCTACACAGAAGGGTAGTGAGGAGAGCTGGCTGTACGCGCTCACACACAGAAAGAGAGGGGGAGGCTTGTTCTGATCTAGGGATGGGGCCATTGAACTACTAGTGATGGCTTTGGTGTGGGATCTAGCATGGAATATAAATTATGCCCAAATATACCTATTATGATTCCTTATTATTTAATAGATTATGAATTATTCAAATCCATTCTTGTCTCCCCTCCCTTCCTCCTAGGCGGTGACGGGTCACGAGGAGTGCAGCACAGCGCCAGCTTCCTGGTTCGGAAAGGTAAGGGGCGGAGCCCTGTCCACCTGGTGGCGACGTCCGGACACATCGTGGTGCTGGGGTGGCACCTACACACCGCCCAGTCAGTGTGGACCCTCCCCGTCATCACATACAACCAGGGCTACACGCCACTACACTGGGCCTGCTACAACGGTACGTACTGGACAGAGGGACAGCGAAGTGAGCCCGAGGCCACAAACAAATACACACATAAATATAGCGTGTCTTAAATCACCACAACCAGCTTCGGGAGGGCACGAACCGAGACAGTCCGCACAGGAGCCTTAAAAGTCCCTCAGACTGAGAGAGAGAGAAAAGGGGGGAGGGAGAGGGGGAGGAACAACAGGCTGGCTGGCCCACACTCATCCTCTCGTACCACCAGGTGTCCTTCCAGCAGATACTGGACTTCAGAGGAACTGCTGCTTCTATACCCCATCTTTACCTTTACCCACAAAGGTCCTAAACGGTAGAAAGTGTCCGGCCAACAGACAGACACCTTATGATGGCAATAACCTGTAGTCCAAGGGGATAGTAGCACTTCACTGAGAGCAAAACAGACAGGGATCAAAAGATGTGGAAGAAGCATTTTCAAAACCTGTTTTGACTGTAGATATTGGGCTGAGTGTTTGGGCTGTTTCATTTAAGTTTCATGAGAGTGATTGTCTTGTTTATCCGCACACTAAGACAGTCAGAACGCACCTAGCCTCTTGTCTGTAATCCATGTGGGAGGAGGGGAAATCATACATTTTCTATGAACAAACATTTTTTTTTAAATCATTCATGTCTTAAGCTCTGTGGGAATCAACAAATCGTAGTATTTGCTCTCATGAGTAATTGTAAAGATTTAATGCATCCCAAATGGAACCCTATTCCCTATACTGAATAGTACACTACTGTTGAACAGGGCCCATAGAGTTCTGGTCAAAAGCAGTGCACTCTAAAGGAAATAGGGTGCCATTTGGGATGCTGGTTCTGCATACCGGTATGTGAGCAACAGGACTTTTTGATGGGACATATTACATTTGTGTTATTAAACCTACCTGTCCTTTGGCCTCTAGAAAGTATTTTTGAAAGTAAATGATTAATTCATGTGTTCTTTCTTGTGATATTTATGTCATAATTTTGTGCCTTCGTTAGTTACTGAGGGGTGGTTAGGAGAGTAGGGGCACCTGTATGAGCGAAAACAATGATGCACACTAAGTACTACAACGTTTGTGAAAAGCACCGATACTATCCCGAGGCATGTGAGGTGGAAAACATGTCTCCCTTGGAGAGGAGAAACACTGTAAACCAATAGTAGGACAGCAGCAATTAGATTTTCTTCTGTTGGAAAATAAATATCTATATTATTTGTCTTTGGTCTTATAATCAATGTTTTTTTAAATGAAACCACTTAATCCTTGTATGTGATTGCATGTTCAAATCCCAGTTTCTGTCTCTTTTTGAAAATCATTTTAACTGGAAATATGTGCAATACATTTGCTATGTTCACCAAATCAGCAACAAGAGGTTCACAGGTTTTTTCGTGTCATTATCATTATTTTAAACGGATGAAACTAGCACGTACATATGAAATAGTGACTGAATTCGAAACTCCCATGAATTCTTTCAGTATCTGAAGTTTGCTGTATATTTTATGAGTAATAAATGTTATTTAATGATGAACTCTGGGTTATCGGTGTGGGTTATGTATTCTATTTTATTTTGCATTGCGTCCACAACATTACATTGTTAAAGGCAATAATAGTAGCCTACATTTGTTTACAACTCGCAGGATTTCCATGCGTGAATTTACAACCGCACAGAGCGTTGCATCAGCACGAGATTGGAAGTGCGTCAAATCTGTACAGCATTGTTACGTCATCACTGATATACGTTGAAACTGATGAGAACGCGCGGGAGCAGTTCAGTGATTCTCGCTAGTGCTGGAGGAGGGTTCATTTTGGCAAGGAAATGTACTGATTTTGCAAGGACATGGAGAATAAAGAGTTCAAGGTAGGCATGTTATTTAAGCAATAAGGCCCAAGGGGTTGTGGTATATGGTCAATATACCACGGCTAGAGGCTGTTCTTACGCACGACGCAACCCGAAGTGCTAGGACACAGCCCGTAGCCATGTGGTATATTGGCCATATATCACGAATCCCAGAGGTGCCTTATTGCTATTTATTATAACTGGTTACCAACATAATTAGAGCAGTAAAAAATACACGTTTTGTCATACCCATGGTATACAGTCTGATATACCATGGCTTTCAGCCAATCAGCATTCAGGTCTCGATCCACCCAGTTTATAATTATTTTTAAATCCCCATTTATATTAATTACTGTGGATTAAATATTGTTAAATAAATAAAATTATGTGCTATTCATTCTGTAATATCAAACTACAAAGTCTATGGCCGGTTAGTCATGAGAGTTGGCTAAAGGTACAGTAGAATCTGTTGTGGGTCAAATGGGGGACTAGGGTCAAAGGTTATTATGACACCACCTTCACATTTCCGTCCTAAATGGCACCCTGTTCCCTTTGTAGGCTAGTGCACTACTTTTGACCAAGATACATACACTGGTTGGCTGACGTCACGAAAAACATGCGTGCTCATCAATGGCCGGAATGCGTGTATCTTGTTATGACTCTAAACCTCAGCTAGCAAGTGCTCATTATGCAAATGTATTTGTTTGCAATTAACATTTAGAGACTAAATATAGTTTACATGTTGTCAACATTCTAAGCGAACCCTGTCTATTTACCCTGTCTATTTTACCCACAGTTACTTGCCAGTGTTGTTGCTAAACAACCAACCCGTCTATATAGCCCCACAGTGGAGGTGTCATAATACCCATAAAACCTAGCGGTCAAACAGGGAGGGAAATGGTTCCAATCGTTTTTCCACCATAAATTTTTCCCATAGGCGATTTTAGAAACACATAAAATAAGGGCTGTGTTTCATGTGGGTTTACCGTGGTGTGACATTTTTATAACCATGTAAAGCTCTCATGGACAAGGTGACTTTTAGCAATACATTTGGCTCTATTTACTCTCAGATTCGAAATTTCTAATTAGCATCAAAGTAGACATGCAAAACTACAAATCCCTGCAAGCTCCTAAACGTCATTTCTAGCTGACACCTTTGCTAACAGGTATTGTGTCAATTTAAAACTTGCACTAAACAGTTCACAGAATTGTCAATTTAAAGAAATGTAGCCAATTTATTAATTACTACATTTAGCTAACATTAGATAGTTAGTCAAGAGATTCTTACCTTTGCCTCGATCAGCATGATCATCGTGGCATTTGAAATTCTTTATGATAGCCACATTAGCAGCTAATTAGCATTTCATTTTGGGGGGGTAAATACAGGCGAATATATTGATAAAAGTCACCTTGTCCTAGAGAGATTTACACAGTTATCAAAATGGTAAGCCTACCTGAAACACAGC
Organism: Salvelinus namaycush; assembly: GCF_016432855.1. Classification (NCBI taxonomy): domain Eukaryota; kingdom Metazoa; phylum Chordata; class Actinopteri; order Salmoniformes; family Salmonidae; genus Salvelinus; species Salvelinus namaycush. The sequence goes on from NW_024061431.1 coordinate 89,319, forward strand.
CCTTATTTTAAGTGTTTCTAAAATCCACTATGGGAAAAATGTATGGTGGGAAAACGATTGGAACCATTTCCCTGTTTGACTACTAGGTTTTATGGGGATTTTGACTCATTACTGTGGCACTATATAGAGCTCCGGCCAAAAGAAGTGCATTATATTGGAAATAGGGTGCTATTTCGGACACAAGCATAGATATGATGCATTATGATGTGACCGTAGAAATAGAATAACTAGAAAGGATAGAGCCTCTGACCATGGCAATTTGACTGGTAAACTGAACTGTACACCTGACATGATGTTCTTTTTTATTATTTTTTTATTTTATTTTAAATTTTATCCCATTTTCTCCCCAATTTTCGTGGTATCCAATCGCTAGTAATTACAATCTTGTCTCATCGCTACAACTCCCGTACGGGCTCGGGAGAGACGAAGGTCGAAAGCCATGCGTCCTCCGAAGCACAACCCAACCAAGCCGCACTGCTTCTTAACACAGCGCGCCTCCAACCCGGAAGCCAGCCACACCAATGTGTCGGAGGAAACACCGTGCACCCGCCCCCCTCGGTTAGCGCGCACTGCGCCCGGCCCGCCACAGGAGTCGCTGGAGCGCGATGAGACAAGGATATCCCTGCCGGCCAAACCCTCCCTAACCCGGACGACGCTATGCCAATTGTGCGTCGCCCCACGGACCTCCCGGTCGCAGCCGGCTGCGACAGAGCCTGGGCGCGAACCCAGCTGACATGATGTTCTGGTGATTCTATTTCTATGCATATGATGCATTATCATGTGACATGGAGTGTTGGGTTAATGGTGCTTTCAAGGCAAGTGATCTTGGTCAAATCATGACTTCCATGGTCTTTAGGTCGGAAAGTTGGAGCTCTAAAAAGATGCCAGAGTTTCCGACTTTATTTAATTTAATTTTTAGTAATTTGTTTGTGATATCCAATTGGTAGTTACGATCTAGTCTCATCGCTGCAACTTCCCAACGGGCTCGGGAGAGGTAAAGGTCGAGTCAGGAGTCCTCCGAAACATGACACGCCAAGCCGCGCTGCTTCTGACTTGGAAATCCAAGTTGGATGACTGTTGAAAACAATTTTTCCCTGTCGGAGTTAGTTTTTTTCCCCCGGTTGTCTTGAACGCACTGAAGTCGGAAGTCAGAGAGTTCCCAGTTGTTTTCAACACGGCTAAAGGCGACACAGTAGGTGACATCCAAACATGACTTTGTGCTGTCTTTCAGGAGTCAGAGGTCAGTGGGAATGACCTCACCCTCATAGACCTGGATGACCCCATCAATGACGGTGATATTATGAAGGAAGACAGGTAAGTGATTTACACTAATGACACATTTGTGACTGGTTACAGGATCACATAGGCCTACAAATACAGATTCTGTAGTAGGTCAAAGGTCCTATGGAGAGGTAGGCCCAGAGCCATGTATTTAGAGAGATGGGACATCTATCTGCATTATGTTGCATTTACATCAATATGTATACATTATATGACACAGTATAATCAAAGATATCCATATGAGAGCTGGCTCCCCATGCGCAATATTGACATTTTAAACAATAATATGTAACTGAACATCTATTTTATAATTAACTTATTGGGTAAATGAAAGGCTCAAAGGCGCTAACATGGAGTCCTTTCTAAAAGTTTGCCAAATTCTCTAAATACTGTATATACCTCTGGATAGGCCGAGTCATCTCAGAGTATTGGAACCATATAATTCGAGTGATTCTATTCTAATTCTAGAATGATTCATTCTACTTCTATGATTCTAATTCTATAATTGGAACACATCCTCACACTCACATTATAGCACATTATAGTGACCTTAGAGAGATTCCTTTTTCTGTATCTAGATCTGATAAAGATCACAGAGAGGTTGAGAGACAGACCACGTTGGAAGAGGCTGTTCTAGAGACAGATATCCAAACTCTGTCACTAGAGGCTGAAGGAGAGATTGAGATGCAGGAGGCTGATCTGAAGACAGATGGCACGTCTCAGTCACAGAAGGTTGAAGGAGAGATTGAGTTGGACGATGCTGTTGCCATCCCACCTCAGTCACAGGAGGTTGAAGGAGAGAGTGAGTTGGACGAGGCCGTTGTCATCCCATCTCAGTCACAGGAGGTATGATGTATTGTGTTTTGTGTTTTAATGACGCATTGAAGATTAAAATGACAAATGAATTTTCAAAGCTTGAGCTAGTAAAGGTCTTCTAATCTAGGAGGCCAAAGGTGAGAGTGAGTTGAAGCAGGTTGATCTGAAGACAGCCACATCAACTCTGACACTGGAGGTCGAAGGAGAGAGTGTGATGCAGGAGAGTGATGATCTACAAACAGCCGGGACATCTCAATCCCAGGAGACTGAACGAGTGGCAAAGGTAAATGCTTCCAGATAACAGTGTGTGTGTACATTTCTGTTTGTGCATGCAGACAGTAGTTCGTAAACAGACATTGCATTAACAGTGCTATGGCGAATTTGATTGAATTCCAGCCTAAGTCTGCTTTCTGTCGTCCCCATCAGGCTGCAGTGGTGACCACTAGCGTGACCCGCAAGGCTGCAGCCTCCCAGACCAGCCTCACCTTCAGCAGGGGAAAGAGAAGCTACCCAGACCTACACACCTTTGTGCAGGACATGAAGGATGAGTAAGTTGCTCTTTGGCTTCCCCATGCATCCCCTAGATATGTTCCCTATTAGAGCCTTGGTCAACAATAGTTCAGTATTTAAGGAATAGGGGCCATTTGGGACGCACTCATAGGGACAATCTCAATTGCATACTCTCTTCTCGCCTCCTTCTCAAAACCCATTGGATGAGAAAGCCCTCCCTTTTGACCTTCTCGTCCAATGGGTTTTGAGAAGGAGATGATGAGTCTCGGACAAATACAAGGGACTCAACTGACCAAATGACCAATCAGGGATGTTTGGATGTGGCCTAGTTCCGTAGAGGTCCATCCATAACGTAATCTAAGAGAATAGAGGTAATGTCATGTAGTTTAATTGTGTACCTTTATTTATAGTAATGAGGCAAGAGAAGTGACCTCTCTTGGCCGCAGCGTCAGATTCAGCTTTAGTGGAGGACCCAGTAGGCGCACCAGTTCTAGAACCACTTGCAGCACACGAACTCCCACCCCTTTCCCCTCCTCTCACAGGTACTTACCCCTATCATCTTCTCTCATAGGTACCTACCCCTAGCCCTTCCTCTCACAGGTACCTACCCCTTTTCCCTCCTCTCACAGGTACCTACCCCTTTTCCCTCCTCTCACAGGTACCTACCCCTTTTCCCTCCTCTCACAGGTACCTACCCATATCCCCTCCTCTCACAGGTACCTACCCCTATCCCCTCCTCTCACAGGTACTTACCCCTATCCCCTCCTCTCATAGGTACTTACCCCTTTCCCCTCCTCTCATAGGTACTTACCCCTTTCCCCTCCTCTTCTTGTAGGTCTTTCTAAAAACATTATTCCCATGTCCCTTGTTATAAGTACAAATATCCATTCCAGATCCACTTAGTGAGAAATACTACTTAGATACTTCCAAATTCTTGGATCATATTTTGTATTTTGTTACCATGTACTATTCATTTCTGTTGTGCATTCTACAGGTCCATGACCTCTTTGCTGAGTGAGGACGAAGAGCGATATGTCTCCTCACCTGAGGGTGGTGATAGAGAGATGAGACACAGACCCCACTCAGCACCACTGAGATATGTGTTTGGAATCACTGAGGATTCTGTCTTCAACATGGTCCAGAGCGGCCAGTCGCAGAGTGACATCGTACTGTCGTCCAGTTGGAGTAGACGGGAGAAATACAGACCTGTCAAAAAACCAACGGACACCAGGTTTATGATGGGTATTGTAGAGTTGGTTATGAACCTTCTCAACTCCAGATTGGCTGAGCTAATGCGAAGTCTCAGTCAGGGAACTCTAGGTCCGCTGTCTGGTAGTATCTCAGCAAGTCAGCAGTTTGCCCAAGAGATGCTAAGCATGGTGTCTGCTAAGATGTATTCCCATGCCATAGAGCATATTGCGCACGGCAACAAGTCTCCCCTTGAGTTAGAGAGGGAGCTTGAGGCCATATTGGGTCCTCTGGCTGGACAGGTTATAGTCATCATCATAGATAGCATCTTCAAGGCTAAAGCCAACGGAGGAAACAAGGGGCGAGCGACCAGCCCCTTTACCTATTTTCTCACTGCCATTTCGGCAGAAGTACAAAGCCTAGTTGTTCAGAGATCGGCTAGTAGACCGTCCACCAGACTGTCCAACAACGACCCACTGCTGAACATTTCCAAGTCAAAGGTCTTAAGATCAGTTCTGCTCAAAATGGCAGAACTCTTTGGTCAAGGTCCAAGTGAAACCTGTCTAGTTCAACTCTCCACCATGTCCATGACAGATCTGTCATCATCTATTTCTGACTCCACCTTGAAGCAGTTGTGTTGTAGCTCTGCTGTTGCTGCAGCAACTGTCTGTCAAGCAATCAAAACGGAGCTCGAGAGCCAGAGACCTACCAACCTGTCAGCCAGAGACCTACTATCGTCTCTGGTAGAGACCATTGAGGACATGGATATCTCTGACGTCCTCCAGGGCCCGTCGGCCATTTTGGAGGAGGCTGCTATGATAAAGCACCCAGAGATGTCCACCTCGATAATATACAGGTCTTTGCTTCTCGACTCATCTCTCGCCTCCTCTAACATGGTCACTGAGAGCATTATCTTCAACAGTCCACGCCCATCAGAGGAGAATGTGAGTATTCAGAAGGTGCTCCCTGCTGATAAAGTTGACATCCTCCATGGTCAACCAGTGGAGGAGTATATCGTCAAAGCTGAGCAATGCATCACTCAGGTCATTCAGGATGCAGCTGTCACATATACTGGCGTGCTGGATAAAACCGACACTTGTGGGAAACTGTCGGAAGTTCTGTCTGTCTGTGTTTCCGCGGAGAATATTGAGGAAGCATCCTCTGATCTATTTGGTGGAATTATTTCCGACCTGCATGAGGTATCTGAGGTCAATAAGGCCTCCATGCGTACGAAATCAGGTCGCAAAATGTTCTGGGTGGAAGTGAGTTCAGGTTCCCAGAAGATTTATACCAAAACCCTGGACAAACTGAGGAAGCTTTTCACCTCTCACCTTCTCACTGACGGAAAAAATACTCCTGTGCAAATTGAGCTCTATGACACTGGACTACTTGTAACTGAGACCACTGTGGAGGTATCTCCTGTACAGAAGACAGACAGTAATACCTCTTCTATGTCCTCAGCCTCAGCCCACCAGCTCACCCTCGACACCTGCACTAAAGGGGTCATCAAACAGGTGATCTCGGTGCTGAGGTTGGAGAATTCAAAGGAAGACCGCTTCGCTTCCGTTGGGGAGAACACGTCAAATGCGTCCTTCGACTTCAACCAGAAGTTGGACTCGATAATTTCGAAATTGGAGGACCTCAGCATTTTGAGTGACGTGACGTCAGCCGACGTGAGGCCATTCTCAGAGCTGCTAGCGAAGCCAACTGTTCTTTGCCACAGAGCATGCCTAGCATCACCTTCTCACACCATGTGGTTTCTACAACTGAAGATATAGTGAATATGGTCATGCAAGACCTTGAAAGTGTATCCCAGTACACAGTGGAGGACGCAGACTCCTTCCCACTAGGAGAGAAAAAGCTGCAGTCCCAACTCAATCCCAGAGTTGTCTTTGACAACTCATTTTTTGCTGCTCAAATCATGTACCACAGAGTAAAGGATAGACTGAACGTCTTTTTGTCTTTTCCACCCGTGTCAGTCACCACAGCCAAAGATGTGCTGGACTTCACCCCTGTGGAGACACTCAGATGTTCGAAGTCCCCTGACACTGCTCTTGTTAAGGACAGGAGCCGCCCGCCGTCTGTGAGAAGTGAGAAGCCATTTTCAAAAGTCAGTTTGACTAAAAGGTTTAAAGCCCTTGTGTCTTCGAGTGGCTCCTCCACAGACCACCATGTAATTGACACATGCAGTGAGGATGTCAGTCTGCCCACCAGGAGTATGTCAGTTGTGAGCGACACCAGTTTGAAGAGAGCCTCTCCTCTCCATGGTTGTGGATTGAGTGAAAGTTGTGAACCTCTTATGGCTCTACAAGATGGAACAGTGGCATTCAGCCAAGAAGGCTTTAGCAAAACTGCAAAGAAGACACTCAGCTTGATCCTAAATGTGATCAAGTGCAGATTGGCCAACTCTGAGAGTTCATCTGTTGGGAAGAATGCAAGTGAGGAGTGTCTGATAGCCACTAACATGTTAGACTCTCTACTGGAGAGCCTTGACCTGTTGCCTGACATGAGCACTGCCGATGAGATCACAAGGACAGAATGCCATACCTCTAACGCAATGGACAAGACAGGTTCACAGTCAGCGCTTGTGAGCCAACAAGAAATGAACATATCTGACACCGGTATCATAGTGAAAACTATAATGGACACATTGAAGACAGACGACCCAGAGATGACTTCAGCAGAAGAAAATCTGGATAGGCTTCTGTCAATTGAAGCCCTTCAAGATGCGTCTGGCAACCTGATCGCAAAGGTCCATGGTCTCATTCAGGAGATAACCATAAGACGCCAGCTTCAATCCATGACTGGCCACAGAAGCCTCTCTCAACCAGCGCTGCCAAATCCAGCACTGAGGAAGCTGTCAAAGGACGATGCGTCAGAGCTCGTTTACAGCTTTGCCCACACTTCTGTTAGCAGACTCCTGGGGCAGTGTTTGGGTAGGCCTATGCCACCCACTGCTGACAGGGTTTTGGATCAGGTCATCAAGTTGATGACAGACATGGTGATGGACAGTCTGACTGATCTGTCCAAGTCTGCAATGGAGGGTGGTAAGTGAAAGTACCTCTTTTCATCTGCATAGGACTTCATTGTAACATGATGCTCAATACATTGCGTTTTATGATGTGAACTTTGCTGGTTGTGTCCAAAATGGCACCTTCTTCCATGTTTAGTGCACTACTTTTGACCAGAGCCAGACCCTATGGGCCCTGTTCAAAAGTTGTGCACTATAAAGGGAAGAGAATGCCTTTTGGAACGCAGTGACTGCTTTCCATTGTTGCGTCCTCTTCTCCCAGTTATTGTACCCAGGTCAGTCACACCAGCTTGCTCTTCTTATTTAGACACCAGCAATGCCGCAAGTGACATCACTCATGGCGTTGTGGCTGACCTTAATGCTACTGAGGAATTCCCCGCCAGGGGCCTTAGCCCGGCTGATGTAAAGGCTGACGGCATGGCCCGCCTTCCCTCTGCCAGAGGGGAAGAGACTAAGAAGAACAGGAAGTGGCGCTTCCTACCCAAAATTGGCAAGATTCCAAAGATCAGGATGAAGGTAGGGGGCTCAGTGTTTGGAGATTACCTCTGTAAGGCAGGGCTGAAATGTACCCTACAGATTCACTAAACTAAACCTAATGTCTCTCAGCATTAGAACAATGCTGTTGTCATTGTCTTTAGGAGGTTGAGTGAGGCCGCTGTAATACAATCCTAATACACATGGGAGAGAGTCAATGGCTGTGTCCCAAATTGCACCCTATTCCCTATATAGTGCACTACTTTTGACCAGAGCACTATGGGCCCTTGTCAAAAGTAGTGCCTTACGTAGCCAATAGGGTGCATTTAGGGATGCATACCATATATTTTACACAGGCTCAGTTGTCCTGATGTGTTTTGTCAACAGCTGTTCAAGACAAAAGGGGAACCGAAGAGCCACCCTGAACAGGATGCGCTGCCTACCAAATGTCTCAGAGAGACTCGTATTTCACAGAGTAAGTGATAAGCATCGATAATGTCATATTGATGTATCACCCTATGGCCAGCTTGTTAAAAGAGTGACTACAGATACAGGCGGACAGACAGACGGATAGACAGGCAGGCAGACAGACAGACAGACAAACACACACGTTCATTTTCTGATTATGAAATATTCTTATCACAGATGCTGAGTGTGAGGTTCCAGAGGTTCCATCCACTTCCCCACCCAAGGAGGACCTGACAACCACACTGGCCCCTGCTCCCCAGGAGTCCCAGTCCCGTAAACGCCCTCTCATAGTCAGGGTGTTACGAGCTATCTCCAGAGCCGTCTCCAAACCATTCAGAGGAGCTTTTGGGAAGAAGAATTAGCCAAATGCCTGATTTTATTACTATTTTAATCAGAGCCTTTATTTAATAAAACATTACTGCATTGATTTCTGTCTATAGTAGTCTTACTGTTTGTGCAAGATAATGGTAAAGTACTTCAAACCACATAGTCAAACATATTTATAGTGAAGCACTTCATATATGTTTTATTTTATTTATCCTTCATTTAACTAGGCAAGTCAGTTAAGAACAAATTATTATTTACAATGACGGCCTACCCCGGCAGAACCTGGATGGATAAGATGAACAGAGAACACTTTGTAACACTTTCTATGAAGCCCATATCTATAATGCATACACTCAAGTTTACTCATCATTGGGAAAGGTAGGCCAAACGACCTTTACTCATCATTGGGAAAGGTAGGCCAAACAACCTTTACTCATCATTGGGAAAGGTAGGCCAAACGACCTTTACTCATCATTGGGAAAGGTAGCCCTAACGACCTTTACTCATCATTGGGAAAGGTAGGCCTAACGACCTTTACTCATCATTGGGAAAGGTAGGCCAAAAGGCCTTTACTCATCATTGGGAAAGGTAGGCCAAACGGCCTTTACTTATCATTGGGAAAGGTAGGCCAAACGACCTTTACTCATCATTGGGAAAGTTAGACCAAACGGCCTTTACTCATCATTGGGAAAGGTAGGCCAAACGACCTTTACTCATCATTGGGAAAGGTAGGCCAAACGGCCTTTACTTATCATTGGGAAAGGTAGGCCAAAAGGCCTTTACTTATCATTGGGAAAGGTAGGCCAAACGACCTTTACTCATCATTGGGAAAGGTAGGCCAAACGACCTTTACTCATCATTGGGAAAGGTAGGCCAAACGACCTTTACTCATCATTGGGAAAGGTAGGCCAAACGGTCTTTACTTATCATTGGGAAAGGTAGGCCAAACGACCTTTACTCATCATTGGGAAAGGTAGGCCAAACGGCCTTTACTCATCATTGGGAAAGGTAGGCCAAACGGCCTTTACTCATCATTGGGAAAGTTAGGCCAAACGGCCTTTACTCATCATTGGGAAAGGTAGGCCAAACGGTCTTTACTCATCATTGGGAAAGGTAGGCCAAACGACCTTTACTCATCAGTGGGAAAGGTAGGCCAAAAGGCCTTTACTCATCATTGGGAAAGGTAGGCCAAACGGCCTTTACTCATCATTGGGAAAGGTAGGCCAAAAGGCCTTTACTCATCATTGGGAAAGGTAGGCCAAACGGCCTTTACTCATCATTGGGAAAGTTAGGCCAAACGGCCTTTACTCATCATTGGGAAAGGTATGCCAAACGGTCTTTACTTATCATTGGGAAAGGTAGGCCAAACGGTCTTTACTTATCATTGGGAAAGGTAGGCCAAACGACCTTTACTCATCATTGGGAAAGGTAGGCCAAACGACCTTTACTCATCATTGGGAAAGGTAGGCCAAACGACCTTTACTCATCATTGGGAAAGGTAGGCCAAACGGCCTTTAATCATCATTGGGAAAGGTAGGCCAAACGACCTTTACTCATCATTGGGAAAGGTAGGCCAAACGGCCTTTACTTATCATTGGGAAAGGGTGGCCAAACGACCTTTACTCATCATTGGGAAAGGTAGGCCAAACGGCCTTTACTCATCATTGGGAAAGGTAGGCCAAACGGCCTTTTCTCATCATTGGGAAAGGTAGGCCAAACGACCTTTACTCATCATTGGGAAAGGTAGGATGTGTTTTGGACACATCCTTTCTGTGCTCCAGCAATTTAAGAACAGATGCCTCCTTCCATCAGCCGTATGCACCTTGTTCAGTATCTGTCACTTTACAGTACTGTAGTTCATGATCTGGTTCTACTTACTTTATGACATTCCTCCTCGTTCTTATAGGCTGGAGCAGACTTAGTCTCAAAATAAGACCGGTTTAAAATAGTTTTAGCCTGTTAAAGCAGGGTTTCCCAAACCTTTCTTTTTCAAGGTGAAGGGGGAGGTTCAGACCAGAGCTAAAGGATGTCCATTTTTTTTGCACTGATCACAGACGTGGTCAAGTGTAAATATGACTTCTTACATGAGCCTGACAGTGCATCTCACGAAAGACTGAACACTATCTCAAGCTAACATAGTTTGGAAAGCAATTGGCTATTGCTTCAAAGAGAAGACAATGAAAAGACTAATCTGTCTTTTAGTTATCAAAATTCTCAACTTAATTGAGCGAACAGTATTTTTGCCATTGGCTATATCCCCGGTGAGTGTGCATATTCACTTTCTTTATCCCTGGGTCAGTGCCACTTTAAAGTCATATTGAAAAAGATTCTGCTAATCTCTATAGTCATATAAAGTGTAGTAGAATTGCATGATAAAAAATATTTTAACAAGGGAAAAAAAAAATCCTGTAAAGAGAACCATATCTGATACAGCCTAGCCTAGGCTTACTCCACCACGCGTTTCATTGAACAGCCGTTTTTTTGCGAACAGTGATTGAGTTATATTATTAGCCTAAATGATGACTATCCAATTTACTAATCGCATTAGCAATAGTCAGCTATCTTACAAAAGTCTGTAAATGTGAAGATGCATAGAATGCTTTATATATTTTTTTATGGTGAAAATGAGCTTCCCATTAATTTGAGACTCGCGCGCCTATGAGCAAGACAGTTAGGCCTAAACACTCTAATGTTTTCCTTTGCTAATGTTTCCCCCGTCCGTCCGTCGGCTGTCAGTTATGTCGATGACTGTGTACATACCGCATGTCAATCACCGACACCGGAAGTCCCATGACCGTCACAGCCCTAGTTGTATGCTTGAGTTTGTTCAAGAGAGGCTTTGACGCCAGATTTTAGCAGATCTTGCTTTAGTTTTCCTCAGCCTGTGTTTTGTTTCTCTCTCCTTTTCCTGTTAGATGGTGATGCTGCTTCTCTCCAGAGGAGCCAACATGAATGCTTTTGACAAGAAGGACCGCCGAGCAATCCACTGGGCTGCTTACATGGGTAATGAGTTGACCACACATTTACATTCTGACTAATGTCCTTATCCCAGTGAGTGAATGAATTGGCTGTGTGTTAGCCTCACAGCTCAGCTGTATGGTCCACCTCTGGTGTTTTATTATGTCAGAATGATGGACTGAGTATGTTGATAAGATGTAGGTTTTCAATTGTACTAACACGATGTAGGTATTGCTAATGGTGCTGTGTACCACTGTAAACTAACCTCTCTCTCCCTCTATATCTCTGACTATCTCTCTGTCTCTCTCCATCTGTCTGTCTCTCTCTCCATCTCTGTTTCTCTCTTTGTCTCTCTTTTCCCCCCCATAGGGCACATTGAGGTGGTGAAACTGCTGGCCTCTCATGGATCAGAGGTGTCCTGTAAAGACAAGAAGGCCTACACCCCTCTCCACTCTGCAGCCTCCAGCGGCATGATCAGCATGGTCAAGTACCTCCTGGACCTTGGGGTGGATGTGAGTCAATGCATACATACACCTTCCCACATTCAACTGTGTAGTCACTGTTCAATTACAACTCCACGAAAAGACAGAGCTTTAGTGTGTTCGAGAATGATTTCCTTCAAGTAATGAAGAGATGGAGGTTGGGCCAGGGGGTTGGGATCAGTGGGTTGGGACCAGTGGGTTGGGACAAGTGTGTTGGGACCAGGGGGTTGGGACCAGTGTGTTGGGACCATTGGGTTGGGACCAGGGGGTTGGGACCAGGGGGTTTTCATAACCAAGTAATGAAGAGATGGAGATTGGATCCAGAGGGTTGGATCCAGGAGGTTGGAGCCAGTGGGTTGGGACCCAGTGTGTCGGGACACAGTGTGTTGGGTCAGGGGTTTTTCCTAACCAAGTGACCTGATCAGGAATGTATTGTCTCTCTCTCTATCAACATGTTAAATGTGCAACCAGAGGAAAATAAACTCTGGACCACCTTTACTCCATATTCAAAGATGCATACAAAGCTCTCCCTCGCTCTCCATTTGGCTAATCTGACCATATTTCTATCCTCCGGATTCCTGCTTACAAGCAACAATTAAAGCAGGAAGCACCAGTGACTAGATCAATAAAAAAGTGGTTAGATGAGGCAGATGCTAAACTACAGGACTGTTTTGCTAGCACAAACTGGAATATTTTCCGGGATTCTTCCGATGGCATTGAGGATTACACCACATCAGTCACTGGCTTCATCAATAAGTGCATCGATGACGTCATCCCCACAGTGACTATACGTACATAACCCAACCAGAAGTCATGGATTACAGGCAAAATCCGACCTGAGCTAAAAGGGTAGAGCTGCCGCTTTCAAGGAGCGAGACTCTAACCTGGAAGCTTATAAGAAATCCCGCTATGCCCTCCGACGAACCATCAACCAGGCAAAGCGTCAATACAGGACAAAGATCACATCATACTACACCGGCTCCGATGCTGGTCGGATGTGGCAGGGCTTGCAAACTATTACAGACTACAAAGGGAAGCACAGCCGAGAGCAGCCCAGTGACACGAGCCTACCAGACGAGCTAAATTATTTATATGCTCGCTTCGAAGCAAGTAACACTGTAACATGCATGAGAGCACCAGCTGTTCCGGACTACTGTGTGATCACATTCTCCGCAGCTGATGAGAGTAAGACCTTTAAACAGGTCAACATTCACAAGGCCACAGGGCCAAACGGATTACCAGGATGTGTACCCGAGCATGCGCTGACCAACTGGCAAGCATCTTCACTGACATTTTCAACCTCTCCCTGTCTGAGTCTGTAATACCAACATGTTTCAAGCATTGCACCATAGTCCCTGTGCCCAAGAAGACTAAGGTAACCTGCCTAAATAACTACCGACCCGTAGCACTCACGTCTGTGTTTTTGAAAGGCTGGTCATGGCTCACATCAATACCATTATCCTAGAAACCCTAAACCTACTCCAATTTGCATACCGCCCCAAAAGATCCACAGATGATGCAATCTCTATGGCACTCCACACTGCCCTTTCACACCTGGACAAAAGGAACACCTATGTGAGAATACTATTCATTGACTACAGCTCAGCGTTCAACACCATAGTGCACTCAAAGCTCATCACTGTCAATCAATCAAATGTATTTATAAAGCCCTTCTTACATCAACTGATGTCACAAAGTGCTGTACAGAAACCCAGCCTAAAACCCCAAACAGCAAGCAATGCAGGTGTAGAACCACGGTAGCTAGGACAAACTCCCTAGGAAGAAACCTAGAGAGGAACCAGGCTATGAGGGGTGGCCAGTCCTCTTCTGGCTGTGCCGGGTGGAGATTATAACAGAACATGAGCAAGATGTTCAAATGTTCATAGATGACCAGCAGGGTCAGATAATAATAATCACAGTGGTTGTAGAGGGTGAAACAGGTCAGCACCTCAGGAGTAAATGTCAGTTGGCTTTTCATAGCCGATCATTCAGAGTATCTCTACCGCTTCTGCTGTCTCTAGAGAGTTGAAAACAGCAGGTCTGGGATAAGGTAGCACGTCCAGTGAACAGGTCGGGGTTCCATAGCCGCAGGCAGAACAGTTGAGACTGGAGCAGCAGCACGGCCAGGTGGGCTGGGGACAGCAAGGAGTCATCAGGCCAGGTAGTCTTGAGGCATGTCCTCCGAGAGAGAGAGAGAGAGAGAGAGAGAGAGAGAGAAACAGAGAGAATTAGAGAGCATACTTAAATTCACACAGGGCACCGGATAAGACAGGAGAAATACACCAGATATAACAGACTGACCCTAGCCCCCCGACACATAAACTACTGCAGTATAAATACTGGAGGCTGAGACAGGAGGGGTCGGGAAACACTGTGGCCCCATCCGACGATACCCCCAGACAGGGCCAAACAGGCAGCATATAACCCCACCCACTTTGCCAAAGCACAGCCCCCACACCACTAGAGGGATATCTTCAACCACCAACTTACTATCCTGAGACAAGGCCGAGTATCTCCAGTATCTCCAATCTCCAGTGGGTGCGCGGGAGGGGGTAGATCCAGAATTTTGGGAATCCTGTAGAAAGGAGATCGCGTCTCTTCCCTCCATGACCTCCGGGAAACCTTGAAGTCTCAAATTCGAGTGCCTTTGGAAATGTTCATAATAATCAAATTTCTCCTCGAGTTTAGCGATGGAGTCTTCCAACTTCTTGTATTTTTGGTCCACTTCCTCACGGACGTCCAGGATGGCAGCCTGGTGGTCAGCATGGTCTTTTTCTAACTTTGTCACTCGTCCCTTTGTGACTTTATGGTCTTCGTGGAGTTTATCGACCAGTACATCAATTTTGCTGAGGGGTTCAGAAAGTGTCTCTTGGATTTATTTTTGTTATACCCTTGTCCATCTCCATTCTGAACCATGCTGGTGCTTCTTCCCGAGCTAGCATCCGCCGAGGCCGATGAAGGGCTGTCAGAGAGGGGCATTTTTCCATGCCTCGTCTGAGGCTTTGACATATTTGGCATATTTTGTTTTGGCGATACAATAAATGTTTTAACTTCCAACTCACTATTAACGAACAGTTAAACAATGTCAAAATGCCTTAAAACTGTTTGAAAGTTCGAGAACACTACGCAGATGCGTCTTGTTAGAGCTTCGCCATTGGCGGAAGTCCCTCTCATATCATCATTCTTAACAGTCATCGTCCAACAAGTCTTCTACTGTTGTTCTTCTCCATTTCATGCACAACACATTGGAGGGACACTTCACATATGTAGTGGGTGTACTTTCCATGTTACAGTATTTCCTTTATAACATTTATAATGACTACATAACTAACAAAACAACATTAGTGTTCTTTAGATCACCTCTGACCATTCCCCACGTTTTATGTTAGATATATTGTTCCAGTAGTTGCTTCTGAACGTGTTAGAATTTCGTCGGGAAAAAGTATTCTTGAAACAAAGCAAAAGGGCGTGAGTTGTTAACCCCCACCAGTTCCCTCCTCCCCCCTCTGCGGGAGAGAGGGGGCGGCAGCGTAGCCTAGTGGTTAGAGCGTTGGACTAGTAACTGAAAGGTTGCAAGATCGAATCCCCGAGCTGACAAGGTACAAACCTGTCGTTCTGCCCCTGAACAAGGCAGTTAACCCACTGTTCCCCAGTAGGCCGTCATTGAACATAAGAATTTGTTCATTAACTGACTTACCTAGTTAAATAAAGGTTAAAAAAGAAGGGATCTTGTTGAAGTCATTCATTGCAAACCTGATCTGACCTATTTGGATCCTCACAGGACAGTCTGTAATCCCGACATATTTCAAGCTGACTACCATTGTCCGTGTTCCCAAGAACTCCAAGGTAACCTGTCTGTAGCACTCACATCTGTGCTTTGAAAGTCTGGTCATGACCACATCAACACAATCATCCCAGACACCCTGTACCCACTCCAATTTGCATATCTCCCCAACAGATCCACAGATTAAGCAATCTCAATTAAGAGGGGAAATAACTATGTGAGAATGCTGTTCATTGACTACAGCCCAGCGTTCAACACCATCTCCACCTCCAAGCTAGGGACCTTGGGACTGAAGACCTCCTTCTGCAACTGGATGCTGGACTTTCTGACGGGCCGGCCCCAGGTGGTGAGGATAGGCAAGAACACCTCTGCCACACTGACCTTCAACACGGGAGGCCCTCAGGGATGCGTGCTTAGTCCCCTCTTGTACTCCCTGTTCACCCATGACTGTGTGGCCACACGACTCCAACACCATCATCAAGTTTGCTGACGACACGAAGGCGATGAGAGGTCAGAGACTTGGCATTGTGGTGCCAGGACAACCTCTCCCTCAATGTCAGTAAGACCAAGGAGCTGATCGTGGACTATAGGAGCAAGAGGGGAGAGCAAGTCCCCATCCACATCAACAGGGCTGTTAAAGGGTCTTGCTCTGACCCTACCCACAATCACTAGACTGTATACAAACCATATGCACACACACACACTACATTCACACTCCCACACAAAACCCACACACACAAACCGACACAACCCAAACACACATGCGTACACATTACACACGCTCACAAACAAACACCTTCACACTCATATGCTGCTGCTACACTGTTCTTTATTTTGCTCTTATTATCTCTCCTGATGCCTAGTCACTTTACCCTGCCTTCATGTACATATCTACCTCAAATACCTCGTACCCCTGCACACTGATCTGGAACTCCTTGTATATAGCTTTATTCTTGGGTATTTTATTACACTGTTACAATATATACAGTCCCATTTAAAAGTTTGGACACACCTACTCATTCCAGGGTTTTATTTTTTACAATTTTCTACATTGTAGAACATCAAAAGTATGAAATACCACATAATACCACACATCTTTCAGAACATTTGCTATCTGGATTTGGTTGGCATAAATGAGTAAAGCAGTGCCACAGAAATGTTTGAATTACAGCAGATACCTACCGGTAGCTCAAACGTTGGAGCCAATTTTGTTGCTGTATTAACTGCATTTAAAGGTTGCGTGTACGTGCTTTTTGAATTCATGGCGACTAAGTACGGTTTGCTACGACGCACACCCTGAGCGTTCATCATGCGGCTAGAGATGGCCTGTATGAACAGACTTCCTCACGCTTCTCATAGAAATTTACCGGTTTCTTCCAATGGTTTATCCCATGTAAATCGGAGTGGGTGGGAAATTCTGGTCAAACTGTTCCTGCCCTCAAACCCTAGGTTAGCGGCGCTACAAGCAACTCTGGGAGAGCCTGGACCTGATAGCAGCCTGCCAGCTAAGACAGGTTAGCATTGACTTATTTAAACCTGAAAGTTTGGATTGGCACTGGGATATGAAGACACACCGCCAAAACGATGGGCTAATGATACGAGAGCTGGTTTAACATGTAAGCATTCACTAATAGGAAACCAAGTCAGTTACGAGAGAAGACACCCAGCAGAGTCATTTAAATGCAAGTTGACAACCGTGATATTAGTTAGCACTGACACCATTGACCCCGATTCTAGCAGCCTCATATGTACCAACCCTCAGTTCCAAAACCATCAAGTTTAAATGAACTAGAACCCATTCCACATCATGTGCTGCTACTAGCATAATTTGACCAAATGTAGCTTAAGGCAAATGGTGATTTAAGCACAGGGGTCAAAGTAAACATATCTGATGCCAAAGCATGGTTATAATGCAACATAAATGTTGCCATCACCAGTTACTCATGTCAGGTCATATTCCTCAACTCCAAGTAGGAACCGTCAAAACAATACTGAGGACACAAGTATTACAGTTAGCGTTTAATTGAGCCAAAACAAGATAATGCAGTTACACACAAACAACCTGGACTAGAATACCCATGAACTCTTGCATGGACCCCGAGCACCATGTCCCACATCAGATATCCATGTTTGTGGTCAACGGGGGCTCAGATGCAGAAGAGAACAGTTCCTCAATGGCATGGTCAGAATGGCCGGTCGCAGCTGCCGAGGTAGCGTCGTCAGACGGGCCAGTGGCAGCTTCAGAGGTAGCGTCGTCAGACGGGCCAGTGGCAGCGTCAGAGGTAGCGTCGTCAGACGGGCCAGTGGCAGCGTCAGAGGTAGCGTCGTCAGACGGGCCAGTGGCAGCTTCAGAGGTAGCGTCGTCAGACGGGCCAGTGGCAGCGTCAGAGGTAGCGTCGTCAGACGGGCCAGTGGCAGCGTCAGAGGTAGCGTCGTCAGACGGGCCAGTGGCAGCGTCAGAGGTAGCGTCGTCAGACGGGCCAGTGGCAGCGTCAGAGGTGGCGTCGTCAGACGGGCCAGTGGCAGCGTCAGAGGTAGCGTCGTCAGACGGGCCAGTGGCAGCGTCAGAGGTAGCGTCGTCAGACGGGCCAGTGGCAGCTTCAGAGGTAGCGTCGTCAGACGGGCCAGTGGCAGCTTCAGAGGTAGCGTCGTCAGACGGGCCAGTGGCAGCTTCAGAGGTAGCGTCGTCAGACGGGCCAGTGGCAGCGTCAGAGGTAGCGTCGTCAGACGGGCCAGTGGCAGCTTCAGAGGTAGCGTCGTCAGACGGGCCAGTGGCAGCGTCAGAGGTAGCGTCGTCAGACGGGCCAGTGGCAGCGTCAGAGGTAGCGTCGTCAGACGGGCCAGTGGCAACGTCAGAGGTAGCGTCGTCAGACGGGCCAGTGGCAGCGTCAGAGGTAGCGTCGTCAGACGGGCCAGTGGCAGCTTCAGAGGTAGCGTCGTCAGACGGGCCAGTGGCAGCGTCAGAGGTAGCGTCGTCAGACGGGCCAGTGGCAGCGTCAGAGGTAGCGTCGTCAGACGGGCCAGTGGCAGCTTCAGAGGTAGCGTCGTCAGACGTGCCAGTGGCAGCTTCAGAGGTAGCGTCGTCAGACGGGCCAGTGGCAACGTCAGAGGTAGCGTCGTCAGACAGGCCAGTGGCAACGTCAGAGGTAGCGTCGTCAGACGGGCCAGTGGCAGCGTCGTCAGACGGGCCAGTGGCAGCTTCAGAGGTAGCGTCGTCAGACGGGCCAGTGGCAGCGTCAGAGGTAGCGTCGTCAGACGGGCCAGTGGCAGCGTCAGAGGTAGCGTCGTCAGACGGGCCAGTGGCAGCGTCAGAGGTAGCGTCGTCAGACGGGCCAGTGGCAGCTTCAGAGGTAGCGTCGTCAGACGGGCCAGTGGCAGCGTCAGAGGTAGCGTCGTCAGACGGGCCAGTGGCAGCGTCAGAGGTAGCGTCGTCAGACGGGCCAGTGGCAGCGTCAGAGGTAGCGTCGTCAGACGGGCCAGTGGCAGCTTCAGAGGTAGCGTCGTCAGACGGGCCAGTGGCAGCGTCAGAGGTAGCGTCGTCAGACGGGCCAGTGGCAGCGTCAGAGGCAGCGTCGTCAGACGGGCCAGTGGCAGCGTCAGAGGTAGCGTCGTCAGACGGGCCAGTGGCAGCTTCAGAGGTAGCGTCGTCAGACGGGCCAGTGGCAGCGTCAGAGGTAGCGTCGTCAGACGGGGCAGTGGCAGCGTCAGAGGTAGCGTCGTCAGACGGGCCAGTGGCAGCGTCAGCGTCGTCAGACGGGCCAGTGGCAGCTTCAGAGGTAGCGTCGTCAGAGGACGGGCCAGTGGCAGCTTCAGAGGTAGCGTCGTCAGAGGACAGGGCATCATTTGCCGGAGAGCTACCATGGTTTGGAGAAGCTTGGGATTCTACTTCATTAGTCTCGAAATACTCTAGAGAGAAAACATAAAGGAACAGTTGGGTATTCTACAGCAACACAGCTGTTCAACACGGTCTAGGCCAAATTGCCATTCGAATGTTGAGCAACATGAACCCAACACAGATTTAAAAGTTTATGTTTCAGGCCGTACCTTCTCTGTCTTGTTTAGCGTCAGACCCTATGGATCGGAGCAAGGCCAGGGCATGCACAATGGAGACGTCATTTGATGACAGCTCTGAAAAACGTAGGTTAAGGTACACAAGCAAAATGACCAAATCAAAGGGTTTGACAACATTATTTAGACAACTGAGTTACTCTATGGTGTTGAATGAGTGTCAAACACAGCAGCACCATAGACACAGTACAAAGCTAGAAGGGTTGTGGAAAGAAACACTTACCTCCAAGTCTCCTCTGCAGAGAGACTTGATCTTGCTTCTGGGACTTTCCAACAGGGTAACAAGAAACTGAGGAGAAAGTGTTGACAGAAGTTGAGTTGACACAAAATAGCTACATATATTAATAATAGCAGATGACTAATGCGGAACAAACAGACAGTCAAATTTTAATCTCACACTGATAAAGTTGAGCATATTTCCCAAACAAATCCCTTCAATCCAAATAAAACATTAGTGAACCAACCTTTCACAACCCCCACAGTCAACACAAAGAGCAGGAATTCTCTCACACCTCCCATGATCATGAAAATAGTCTGTCTTATCAACAGGTAATGTCTACACATGGCCTGTATGAGGCTTATATAGGCCACTAATGACCGTTTACCTGACAAACATGACTTAACGATCAATTAACATGCTTGATTGAGGTGTTACATTCAGATAGAAATAGACCATCACAGGTCTTACATCACAGGTCTTACATTACAGCTGTGTTATATTCCTTTATTTACATAGATCACATACATAAATATATATGTTAGCTGTAGGTAGCTTTGGGATAAAATTCCCATATTGTATTGTTACTAACATAAATCATAATATATCATATTTTCCTCATTTGCTCTGTAGGAGGTTCGTCATATGAAGGACATTCAAGTGGGTGTGACCCCTAAACTGTAGGAGGGGCTCAGTGGGGTGACAGACATCCTGTAAGGGATCTCCAGCTAGTGTCTGAGGACCTGGAGGAGGCTGTGTCTACAGCTGTGGGGCAGGACAAGCATGGTAACCTAACCTCAATGTATGAAGGATTTTATTGTTAGGGATAGTAATCTCCAATCTTTTAAAATATGTCTCTGTGTCTCTCCACCAATCTCCCTTCTCTTCCCCTCCCCCAACCCACTTCAGTAGGTTCAGCCCAGGATAAGTGCACCATCCTGGCTGTGATCCCCAGTCCAGCTGCTCCATGTAACCTAGCTGGGAAGCAGGACCTCAGCGAATGTATGTGGTTGTTCCTTACTTTAACATAAAACTATCATAGATATTATGTACACCTAATTGTCTTCTCACATGTTCCCTTCGCCCTCCTCCTCAGACCGCTGCACTCTGACCTTTGACCCTTGCACGGCCAACGATCACCTGCTCCTCTCCCAGGAGAACGTACGAGGGCATCCCCAGGAAGGAAAAGGGGAAACGGTGTATGGTGGGAATGAACGATCTTCCCTAGAGCCTCCAGCTGGATGAGCGCCAGCTGAGCACCTGGCACAATGGGTGCCTGTGTAACCGATGTGAAATGGCTAGCTAGGTAGCGGTGGTGCGCGCTAGCAGCCTTTCAGTCGGTGACGTCACTTGCTCTGAAACCTTGAAGTAGTGGTTCCCCTTGCTCTGCAAGGGCCGCGGCTTTTGTGGAGCGATGGGTAACGATGCTTCATGGGTGACTGTTGTTGATGTGTGCAGAGGGTCCCTGGTTCGCGCCCGGGGCGAGGGGACGGACTAAAGTTATACTGTTACACCTGGAAGCGGTGGCTGGCCACTGTCACCACTCCCGCATCAGAATGCTGCTGGACTAC
Organism: Salvelinus namaycush; assembly: GCF_016432855.1. Lineage (NCBI taxonomy): Eukaryota > Metazoa > Chordata > Actinopteri > Salmoniformes > Salmonidae > Salvelinus > Salvelinus namaycush. The sequence goes on from NW_024061431.1 coordinate 110,494, forward strand.
GAGGATGGAAAACTGACGAACTACGGAGACGGGCAGACACGGCTGCATGCCTTGCCTTCACTCAGGAGCTGTTCCCGACCTGTTGCCACGACGACAACACGAAAGGGGATGACGTGACCTAACAATCTCATATGGGACTATTCTCCGTAACCATATACTTAGATAGACATCGTATCATTGTATCTGGCCCATTATGGTGTCTGCAAGAGCACGGGCAGCGCCATTGAGGCCATCTCCATTTTTAAGTAGTCCATTTTCTTCTTCTACTACGTCTATGAGTTGGCAAACAAACTGAAAGAGTGCACACTGCCAACAAGAGTGTGTTTGAACAGGTATAAAGCCAAGGTTGGTGGTTTACTGCCAGCTGCAGATATGGAATGTTTTCTCATGAGCATAATTCATTGGCTGATCCCCCCTGGTGACCTGTATGGAATTCTGTGATCTTACCTTAACCTATAGGAAGTCCCACCCCATCCCCCCCTTTTGTCCTCAGAAAAGCCTAAATTCATCGGGGCATGGGATACTGGCCCATGTTGACTCCATTGCTTTCCACAGCTGTGTCAGGATGGCTGGATGTCCTTTGGGTGGTGGACATTCTTGATACACACGGGAAACCGCCACTTAATAACATACCCCGTTTTATAGGCATGTAAATGTTTTGTCTTGCCCATTCACTCTCTGAATGTAACACATACAAAATCCATGTCTCAATTGTCTCGAGGCTTAAAAATCCTTTAACCTGTCTCCTCCCCTAAATCTATACTGATGAAGTGGATTTAACAAGTGACATCAGTAAGTGATCATAGCTTTCATCTGGATTTACCTGGTCAGTCTATGTCATGGAAAGAGCAGGTATTCTTAACTTTTTGTATATTCAGTATATATAAAGATCTCTATCATTCTCTATTGGCTAGATAGAGCTAGAACCATATTGTCTATACTTGTGTCACTAACCTTGGTCTAGGTGAGTAAAAACGTATATAGAGGGCAGCGAGCTAGCTTTTTGGATTGAATCCTAGCCTCTGTCCCAGTTGGATACAAGGACACTGATGCATGAATGGGTGAAAGCAATATGGCCTTCCATTCTGCTCGGTGTAGTTACCTCCATATTCCCTTCAACTATCCAGACTTCTAAGATCAGTTAGTTTGGGAAAGTACTAGGACTGAAATTTGCTCAGTGCCGGACAAAATGAGAGGGAACGCCATCATGGTTAGATTAAGACCCTGCGGAGCTGGTGTGAGATATGGGTCTGAAAAAGTACCTCCATTTTGTCTAACTAGGCGAGTCAGTTAAGAACAAACTCTTATTTACAATGACAGACTAAGAATAGTGGGTTAACTGCCTTGATCAGGGGAGAAACAACAGATTTTTACCTTGTCAGCTCAGAGATTTGATCTAGCAACCTTTTGGTAACTGGCCCAACACTCTAACCACTAGGCCACCTGCTGCCTCAGTGCAGTGATGGGATATAACACTGTTCTCCAAATGTTACTTTTATCCAAACTGATACATCGAAAAGATTGAAATACTGCTCGTTTTCCGGCAACATGCCCTTTCCGTCCTCATGCTAGCTAGCAGTAGACAAAGCAGCCATTATGGAATGGCATGTCCCCGTTTGAGCAACAACGGAGCTGATTGGCTGACACGGCCATTTCAAAATAGCTGTGGTGGCTACTGCTAGGTAGCATGCGGATGAAAATGTTTAGGTTAACAATATTTCAATCTTCTCAATGTATCAGTTTGGATCATTGATCTAGTCAGTTGGTTAATGTGAGTCCGGAACACTGCAGAGTGATGTGATGCAAGGATTCTTATTTTTATTCCTTGATGTGATGTGGTGGGTGAGTGTGTGTGTTCTAGAATGTTCCGAAGAGTGACAGACAGGACATGACATCATAGGCCAACTGCTCTATACACACAAACACACCGGCAGTAGCAGTAGTAGCATATAGCTCAGATAATCTTTCCATATACACTGAACAGACATTTCACATTTCAAAGATTTTACTGAATTACAGTTCATATAAGGAAATCAGTCAATTTAAAAAAATTCATTAGGCGCTAATCTAATCTGTGGCATTGTGTTGTGTAACATCACTGTACAGTAGTCTTTTATTGTCCCCAGCACAAGATGCACATGTGTATTGATCATACTGTTTAATCAGCTTCTTGTTATGCCACAACTGTCAGGTGGGTGAATTATCGTGGCAAAGGAGAAATGGGGATGTAAATACATGTGTGTGCACTAATTTTAAGAGAAGAAAGCTTTTTGTGCCTATGGAACATCTCTGTGATCTTTTTTCAGCTCATGAAACATGGGACCAACACTTTACATGGTGCATTGAAGGTAGAGTCTCAAATTACACCATATTTTTTATTTATTTCACATTTATTTAACCAGGTAGGCTAGTTGAGAACAAGTTCTCATTTGCAACTGCGACCTGGTCAAGATAAAGCAAAGCAGTGTGACACAGAGAACAACACAGAGTTACACATGGGATAAACAATAAACAAGCCAATAACACAATAAACAAGTCAATGACAAAGTAGAAAAAAATAACGTCTATATACATTGTGTGCAAAAGGCATGAGGAGGTAGGCAATAAATAGGTCATAGGAGCGAATAATTACAATTTAGCAGATTAACACTGGAGTGATAAATGAGCAGATAATGTGCAAGTAGAGATACTGGTGTGCAAAAGAGCAGAAAAGTAAATAAAATAAAAACAATATGGGGATGAGGTAGGTAGATTGGGTGGGCTATTTACAGATGGACTATGTACAGCTGCAGCGATCGGTTAGCTGCTCAGATAGTTGATGTTTAAAGTTGGTGAGGGAAATCAAAGTCTCCAACTTCAGCGATTTTTGCAATTGGTTCCAGTCACTGGCAGCAGAGAACTGGAAGGAAAGGCGGCCAAAAGAGGTGTTGGCTTTGGGGATGACCAGTGAGATATACATGCTGGAGGACGTGCTACTGGTGGGTGTTGTTATCGTGACCAGTGAACTGAGATAAGGCGAAGCTTTACCTAGCATAGACTTATAGATGACCTAGAGCCAGTGGGTCTGGCGACGAATATGTAGCGAGGGCCAGCCGACAAGAGCATACAGGTCGCAGTGGTGGGTGGTATAAGGGGCTTTGGTAACAAAACGGATGGCACTGTGATAGCAAACTGGATGCAGTCTGAGTAGAGTGTTGGAAGCTATTTTGTAGATGACATCGCCGAAGTCGAGGATTGGTAGGATAGTCAGTTTTACTAGGGTAAGTTTGGCGGCGTGAGTGAAGGAGGCTTTGTTGCGAAATAGAAAGCCGATTCTAGATTTGAATTTGGATTGGAGATGTTTAATATGAGTCTGGAAGGAGAGTTTACAGTCTAGCCAGACACCTAGGTATTTGTAGTTGTCCACGTATTCTAGGTCAGAACCGTCCAGAGTAGTGATGCTGGGCGGGCGGGAGCGGGCAGCAAACGGTTGAAAATCATGCATTTGGTTTTACTAGCGTTTAAGAGCAGTTGGAGGCCAGGGAAGGAGCGTTGTATGGCATTGAAGCTCGTTTGGATGTTAGTTAACAGTGTCCAAAGAAGGGCCAGATGTATACAGAATGGTGTCGTCTGCGTAGAGGGGGATCAGGGAATCACACGCAGCAAGAGTGACATCGTTGATATATACAGAGAAAAGAGTCGGCTTGAGAATTGAACCCTGTGGTACCCCCATAGAGACTGCCAGAGGTCCGGACAACAGGCCCTCCAATTTGACACACTGAACTCTGTCTGCGAAGTAGTTGGTGAACCAGGCGAGGCAGTCATTTGAGAAACCAAGGCTATTGAGTCTGCCGATAAGAATATGGTGATTGACAGAGTCGAAAGCCTTGGCCAGGTCGATGAAGACGGCTCCACACCTCCAATTCCTGGATCTTCTCCAGAGATAAAGTGGCAGATTTTTCAGACAGCTTTTGCTTTTCTTTAAGTTCTTCACCCTGAGGGGAACCCAGTAGAAATATACTGTCAAAACATTATGTCCCTTAATTCACATTGAACTCAAAAGTCTGGATCTTAGTCAGTGAAAAGTCTCTGCAACTTACCTGTTGCTGCAGTTCAGCGACCTTTTGGAGTATCTCCTTCTTCTCTTGTTCAAGCTTTTTCATCCTGTCCACCATCTCTTTTTCAGTAGCGAATAAAAACCATGACAAGAGTATGAAATCAGACATGGTTTACACATGACAAGAACACCAGCCTGTAAGCAATATGAATGAGGATTCACTATGCACCCTAAATAGCCTGAGAGAAGAACTTACTTAGATATGACTTGCTTTTGACCTGTGAAAAGGAAAAGAAAAGTGGCAGCAAACAGCCTTCTCAACGGTAGCATACAATACATCATAGAATAACATAAAGCAATCAGATAATGAAATTATGAAAGCAGTAACTGTGCAACAACGACTTACAGATAGAATGCTCCTCCAGAAGAGGAAGCCGATGACCCCGGCACCTGCAGTGACCAGCATGGGTTCACAGGACACGCCGTAGAAGTCTGGACCTGGCTTCCAGTGCTCTGGCAGGCTGGTGACCATCCGGGGAGAGACAGGTCCAATCAGTGTTACTACAGCACATGTCAGGCTGAGCAAATAAGTTGGGTAATAGCTGGGCTGAGATGACAGAAGAAAATAAGTGATGTTAAAAACATTGAACTAAACCATCAGGAATTCCAGTGTTCTGTTTACAAGCATGGCTAATGGTTATCCCACTGAGCACCCTCTCAGTCAATGCAGAGGCATATCTTCAGATCAAATCAAGGTGGGTTTAGAAATAGACGTAGCCTATAACCTAGTTGTTGATCAAAATCAATAGAGAGAGGATTTGCCTTGACCTTATGTAATTAATGGGGATTGGATTGGACTGGGGCCCTACCACTGTCCAACCATGGTGACCTTTGCACAATTAAGAACTTCCATCGCAGTCGCTCAGTGAAATTCAGGGATTGGCTAAATTAATCACCACAGAGTGGATCTAACTAACAAGCCTTAGGCCTATGTGGATTTAGAGTGCAAAAGATTGCATCATGTAGCCTGTCACCCTGTAAAATGGCCAATAAACAAAACAGATGATTACATAACATATCACTAGACATGAGCCACATGTAGATTTTAATGGTATGTAACCTCAAGTGATAGTTATGTAAGGGGAAGTTGTCAAAGCAAAATTCAACAACTTGAAGGCACCTCTCGATCTTAGACCCAGATATAGGAAGAACGGATACTGCTAGTCTGGAAAGTGAGACATTTTTTAAATGAGGAAGAGGACAGGCCAAATGAAGTTGCCAACAAGATTCAGTTTCAATGTAGCTAGCCAGCCAGCCATGTGGCGGCCTAAGACTTGACTAGCCAGCTAGCTACATTGTAGCCAACTACTTACATATCGAAGTACAAGACAGTACAAGACAGACAGTTGATCAGATTCTGTCGTCAGGGGCAAAGTGGGTAAAGGGGTTGTTTCTTCCGAATCCATCGCTACTGTACGTTACTTTGACAGTTGAGCTGGCTATCTAGTTAGTTTGGCTTGTGACCTGCAATGCAACTCGTTTGCTTAAACCCGAAAATCCTCTTTTCACCAACTGATCAACGTAGTCAACTACTGGAGAGGATCCTTCATCGTGGTTCTCTTTACCCAGGAGAGGACAATATGTACCTATCTTTCTAGCTACTATAACCTAAACTTGAAGGTCAGCTTGCCAATGCTGGCTCTGCTTCGCCAACAACATGTCTACTAGCCTCCTTTTAGAGTTCTGAACGTGATTACTTTCTAAGCAAAACGCACAAAGCCTGGTAAAACGAGCGGGGGTATCATTTATATCCCACTCAATAAGCAAAACACTGGCGGTGGACACTTAACTTCAGTCTACACTTCACTAGAACAAGTCAACAAAAAAATGGGAAAGGATCACTGAACCTGGGCTGCAATTAGTACGTTTTTACGTTCTGGAACGTTTAATTTAACGGAAACGGTGCTGTACTCAACTACCAGTTGAAAAAAGGGGAAAGGTTGGGTAACGCTGTCAGCATGGCAAATGCCGCCCCCCAAATAAAAATAATACATGCATTGTCCCAGCAATAATAAAATAAGTATGAATACTTGAGTCCTAAGCACTACATGCAGGCAATTAGTCAATTACAATAGGAAGGAAAGCCCATTCACAAGAGAGAAATACATGAAGTCACTTACCATAACACCATATATTCCAAGATACTCATAAAACAGGGTGACGAGACGACCAGATAAAATTAGCACTGATACAAATGATGAACCACTCTGCTCATCTTCATGGAAATCAGTGACAGGAGGTGACTCCAGAGATCCTGGAAATACAGCACAAGCAAATTAGGTTAATGCATAAGTTTACATCTCACCACAATTTCAAAAGTAGGGAAGTATAATGAACACCTACCTGAGGGAGGGTGATCCATGTCTACGCTAAGTACCATGTCCAAGGTATTTTCAGACATATCCCCATCTTTTGAAACATTCAGAGAGGTTCAAACAGTGAGTAAATGTTCATGCATTGCAATCTAACTGGCATTGTCAGGAAGTGTATTTGTTCTGTCAACAGATTACTATTTACTTTGTTGTACTTCTTGGGCATTTCTTAAATACAGCTTATTCTGCAAACCACATCTCCAGGCATTATTATCATGTCATTAGCAATGTATGAGACTTTCCAAATATTTATTTAACAAAAGGTTTTAATCCTCCTATACTCTGACTTGAACATAAACTGAAAAAAAAGCATTATTACCTGTGTCAGGGTGTAGTTGACTGCCCACTGCCATGGGAACACTGTTTCTGGCCGTTGAGTACTTCTGACGCAGGGTGAACACCAATTCCTGGAAGTCGTCCAAGATGGAAGCTTCTTCAAGAAACTCACCAGCCTCCTGCTGCAGGTCAGCATTCTCATGGGCATCCAGGATCCTCTCAATCTCATCCAGGATTGGGGTTTCAGAGGCTTCCAAAATGGCTTCCAGCACCGTTTCAATGTCCTCACTGACGTTTGTCTGGGACCGCCGGGCAGCCTTCAGCTCCAGGTCAAAAAAAAGGAACTCCAACCTAAAGAGGTTCTGAGGACCTAGAATCTTTTGGAGGCGCTCCATATCCTCCTCCTTGCAGCGGTCTCGCAATAGTGTCAGCCTCAACACATTGTCACTGTATTCCGCCTCTTTGTTTGGAAGGGGATCCAGAACTTTATCTTTAAGTGAGGGTGTGGGGCTTTCAGCATCATTTTCAGTCTCATGCACCTCAGGTTCTATGTCAATAGCCTCGTCGTGTTGGACCACATCCAACACATCACTGGATACAACATCGGTTTGTGTATAATTATTGGGTTGCTCTGACCCAAATTCAGATAGACTTTCTGTGTCATTTTCATCAGTGTGCTCAGTTTTGGATGAAGACAATACTGCATTTTCATCCTCTAGCAACTCTTCCTCAATCTCTTCCCCCTCTAGGTGTATTGAATCCTCCTCCTCTATGGGGAGTTCTTGATGGCTCTCTTTCACCATTGTGTTTTTACTTGGATCTGGGACCTTCTGGTATGGTTCTTGAAATAGTCTGAAAAGCTTTGTACCACCTTGTTTAAATGTATTCTCTACTTGTGAAAAATCTATTGACTCCTCTTTTTGTATGGGGAGTTCTTCAACAGCTTGTTTCTGCTCTGATTCGTTAATTTTACTATCAAAGTCTGAGAGCATGTCTGTCTGTGAGAGCTGTTTAGGGACTGGGCTGTCATCTTCTGTAAGATTCTCTGCTAAAGCCTCAGTGTGTTCAAAGGGACTCGCCTCATCAGCAGGAGGTGTTGAAGGTTCGATGTCACCTTCTTCAGATTCATCCTCAAACTGCAACGTCTGAGAATCCTCATCAGGTACTTTGACAGCATCCTCACTGAAATTAGAGTCCGCAGGTTCCTCAAAGATTAGCTCAGAGGAAGTAGAACAGCCAAATGACTCCTTGGGTTCTTCAATTTTGGGAGGCTCCTCTGGTGTAATCTCACCTTCATCATCATCCTCCTCGTCATCTTCCTCTGAACCGGCAACATAAGCTATTCTTTCCCCACCACTGACAATGTTAAAAACGGTATCACCAAATGCAGACCACAGGTTATTGTCCTTGGAGTCCTGTTTCTGTGTATGAGGTACCTCTGATAGACTGTCTTCCTCATCTGTCTGATCAGATTCCGGAATGTTCTCGTGTTCCAAATTAGAACTTTCTTCAGAAAAAGCCAGCAATGGAGTTTCCCTGAGATGATAATCACTTTCCTCATCCTGCTGATATTCAGTCTTGTCACTTTTGTCGTCATATGGAGTCACCTTCCAAGTGTCCTTATCATTGGAAGTGACAGCATCAAAAGTTATTCCTAGTGTGGTGTTTAACTCAGGAATAGGTCTGACTTCTGAAAAACCATCAGGTGCATTTTCTAACTCAGGATCATCTTTGGATTCAGGTTCTGAGGGGGTTTCTTTGATCTCACCTTCCTCTGGTTCAACAACACTGTATGGCACAGAGTCCTCTGTCCTCTGCTGATCTTTCTGAAGGCAATTTTTGATCCTCTCAGCTGTGGTCTCAAGTACAGTGTTAGATTCCACTCCCTTTGTGTCAAGAGTTTCAGGCTGAGGCAGAGAGGACTCTAAAGCCTCAAAATGTCTCAGATCATCATTATCTGGAACCTCTACAACCTTATCAATGTCCTCAGGTACATCCCTATCAATCTCATCATTTTCTAACAGTGTCACTTCAGGTGGAGGCTCATCCACTTCCACCGTGGTGCTCTCAGCACTTTTGTTTAGGTACAAAGTCTCTGTGGTTACTTGCACAGATTCCTCCTTGTCTGTTAACAATAAAGAGGAACCTAACAGTGAATCAATGGCATAACTGTCAAACTTATCGTGTCCAGTGTCAAAGCAAACAATGTCGGTTTCCTGAAAAGAAAAAAAAAACATTGTTTGAGTCATACTACCTATTTCAGAAAGAAGTTCAGTCATTCCAGACAATGTTTTAAATGATGATGCATTGGCAGTAGTGAACTAGGCCTACATCTATTTATTGACTTACCTCAGCAGGAATCTCCAATTCTTTTTCAGTGTATATGTGATTGATTACGAGTTGGTCCTTATTGAAGTAACCAAAATGGTTACCAGCCCATTGTAATAAATGGAAACAAAACAGAGAATGAAACATGTTAACAAAACAGAAAAAGCTTCAACATTCCTTCTCGACTGCAATGTAATCACATACAGTACCAGTAAAAAGTTTGGACACACCGACTCATTCAAGGGTTTTTCTTTATTTTCTACATTGTAGAATAATAGTGAAGACATCAAAACTATGAAATAACACATATGGAATCATGTAGTAACCCCAAAAAAGTGTACCAAAAAATATGTAAATATATTTGATATTCTTCAAAGAAGCCCAAATCAAATCAAATTTTATTGGTCACATACACGTGTTTAGCAGATGTAATTGCGGGTGTAGCAAAATGCTTGTTGTGTTGTTGAAACAGGAATGCTTTTCCAACAGTCTTGAAGGAGTTCCCACATATGTTGAGCTCTTGTTGGCTGCTTTTCCTTCACTCTGTGGTCCAATTCATCCCAAACCATCTCCATTGGGTTGAGGTCGGGTGAATGTGGTGAAAAAGCCCTTACACAGCCTGGAGGTGTGTTGGGTCATTGTCCCGCTGAAAAACAAATAATTGTCCCACTAAGCACAAACCACATGGGATGGCATATCACTGCAGAATGCCGGTTAAGTGAGCCTTGAATTCTAAATAAATCACAGACAGTGTCACCAGCAAAGCACCCCCACACCTCTTCCATGCTTCACGGTGGGAACCACCCATGCGGAGATAATTTGTTCACCTACTCTGCATCTCAGAAAGACACGAAGGTTGGAACCAAAACTCTCAAATTTGTACTCATCAGACCAAAGGACAGATTTCCACCAGTCTAATGTCCATTGCTCGTGTGTCTAGGCCCAAGCAAGTCTCTTCTTCTTATTAGGGTCCTTCAGTAGTGGTTTCTTTGCAGCAATTCAACAATGAAGGCCTGATTCACGCAGTCTCCTCTGATCAGTTGATGTTGGGCTATGTCTGTTACTTGAACTCTGTGAAGCATTTACTTGGGCTTCAATATGAGGTGCAGTTAACTCGCAGCAGAGGTAGCGCTGGGTCTTCCTTTCGTGTGGCAGTCCTCATAAGAGCCAGTTTCATCATAGCGCTTGATGGTTTTTGCGACTGCACTGTTCTTGCCATAATATGGACTTGGTCTTTTACCAAATCTTCTGTATACCACCCCAACCTTGTCACAACACAACTGGCACAAACGCATTAAGAAGGAAATAAATTCCACAAATAACATTTTAAGAAGGCACACCTGTTAATTGAAATGCATTCCAGGTGACTACCTCATGAAGCTGGTTGACAGAATGCCAAGTCTGTGCAAAGCAGTCATCAAGACAATGGGTGGCTACTTTGAAGAATCTGAAATATATTTGATTTGTTTAACACTTTTTTGGTTGCTACATGATTCCATGTGTTTTCCAAAGTTTTGATGTCTTTACTATTTTCTACATTGTAGAATAATAGTGAAGTAAAACCCTTGAATGAGTAGGTGTGTCCAAACTTTTGACAGGTACTCTAATTTAATATTAATTCATACTTACATTCCCTGCACATATATTTGTCCTTTGGCCTGAGAGTTTATAGTAGACATAATTAGTCTCTCCTTTTTTAAATGACAGAAACCGACAGTCTGGTCCAGTGAAATTGTTGAAAGCTTTGCCCCGACACAGGAGCACTGTGGAGAGGAATGATTCAAAGATCAGTTGTTTCACGCCTACCAAAGATTCCAGCCCATTACCTCAGCGTCCACCCTATGTGCCCCATGCACAATCAGGGCGTGAATAGAATACACATCACTAAAGTAAGCCTTGTTTTATCTGCTTCTCCATTTACAGAGCCAGAGTATCCAAAAGGAAAGCCAAGCATTAAGGCTAAATAGAATATTATTTTTGCCTTGATAAGGTAGATGTAAAAAGAGAAGAACTTGCAAGCAGAGGGGTTAATGACATGCCAGTATTTTATGTCAACAATAGCTAGCTTTATAGCTAACCAGGCCTATACATCATCTTGCAATTTGCTTCCTAAGCTAACACAGAAGTATGATATATTTATGGTCAGTTTAGTAAGTAACTATAGTAGTTGATTACAATTAAGCTCACATCTCTATTATTGTGTGTAGCTAGCTAGTTAGTTAACTAAGAAGACTGTCAGATCAATTGGCAAGTTGTCATGTAGTTAGTTAGTCAATGTTCACAAGTTTGGATTAGCTATGGGCCCTTGTGTGGCTTTGCCTTTGGGTTCAAGAAAATATATAGGCCGAAAGCTTGTGCAAGCTACTAACGTAGTTACTACAGAAACACAGTTAATATAGTTTCAGAATTTGGCAACTAGTCAGGCAGTAGCCAACACAGGCTGAGACTTCGCTTCGGCTACAACTAAGCAAGCTTAGGTTATTATGCATTGGTAGTGTGACGACCCTGGCTTTATAAGCGCGGAAATCGACTCTGCCGCACGAGCATGCTTTTGCGGCACAGTCGATAGCGCGCCGGACCTTGGGCAAGGAGTTCGAGGGTTCGAGACCTGCTCCACACTGTTTCATTACATTGGTGTCAGAAGTGATCGGACCTTGCATCCACGACAGTGTGTGTGCGCTTGGCCGGTGAGCGCGTTCCTGTAAGACGTAAGTCGCAAGCTAGCGCGAGGGCGCGCTCTTTGAAAGGAGGGAGTAGTGTAACGACCCTGGGGTTATAAGCGCGGAAATCGACTCTGCCGCACGAGCATGCTTTTGCGGCACAGTCGATAGCGCGCTGGACTTCGGGCTAGAAGGTCGAGGGTTCGAGACCTGCTAACTAACTGTTTCATTACAGTATTTACAACTAACGTTAACGACAGTTGCGCTAGGTTAGCCGAGTTTATCCCTTTGAAATGACAACGCCGGTCAAGCTAGCTAGCTATGGAAAGATGGAAGCATCCTGAAAGTTCGCTTGAGTTTAGCGCCAAGTACTTACCACTGCATTCCTCGGCTGCACATCTTTTGAAGTCGGAGAAGCTCCTTTCGACTGCGGCTTTGGGTATGAAATTATGAATACATAAAATAAAAATGTATACATAATAAATATTTACAGCCATGTTGGCAATTGGGCTGGCTGGTTCTGCTCGAGCATGAGCAGATGAAGACTAAACGTCAGCAAATCCAAGGCTGGAACAATTCGCAGGATGTTGATCGTAGAGGCAAATATCAAAATCTGGGCAGACAATGTCAGAAATAAGAGCAAGGACATGAAACCAGAACGCATAATAAAAGCGTCTTATTGTGTCACAATATACGTTCTGATTCGGGTTTATCACGTCTTTGTTGGATAGAACTAAACAGTCCACAAGTTTACTGACAAGTGAGCGCAATATCCCATTCGATTTCTCCATTCAATTGGACTATCTGACTATCTGACAATCGCAGATTTATTATGATACATTAAAAGCACACGTTCATTGTTTTTCAGGCACTGGGTACCAAAACAAACAGAGAGGATAGATAGGACTCACATTTCCAGGATAGGCTATAAACTACGTTTATATTAACCTGTAAAAGTCAGAATTGATCAAATAAATGTTAATACAAATGCGTAGTTGCTGGACGAAGCTAAGGGTTGGCGATCCAGTTGTTTTTGTTTCACCTGTTATCAAAATAGTAGCCACTCCCACCCGAATAGACTACAATCACCCCATTAAACAGAGGACATCATTTTACTCACATTTGGGAGGACCCTCAATGACGGTAATGATCCAAGTCACATGTCATTGCCAATAAAATGACAAAAAAGCATTGCAACAAATTACAGTCCTATAACAAAGACAATTTATTTAATGACATGTTTTGATTTGACCTTTATCTAGGCAAGTCAGTTAAAAATAATTTCTTATATACAATGACGGCCTAAACCCTAAACCCAGACAACGCTGGGACAATTGTGCGCTTCCCTATGGGACTCCCAATCACAGCTGGTTGTGATACAGCCTGGAATCGAACCAGGGTCTGTAGACAGAAGCTGCTTTTCAGTCTCTCGATCTCAAGGCCATCAGACTGTGAAACATCACTAGCACATCAGAGGCGGCTGCCTATAGACAAAGATTTGGAATCACTGCCAATTTTAGAAATGGATCACTAGCCACTTTAGTAATGTTTCCATATCTAGCATTTCTCATCACAAACCGGCTCGTGGAGATAACAAAAATATATTTTGTTATTCCTTAACTGAAGTAAACTAAATACAATTAACAATGGTGTGTGTAGTCAGTAATCAGTAGTGTGAGTGTTTGTGTGCATAAATGTGATAATGAGGGGTGTTGAAAGGTGCCAAAGCAACCAAACGGCCACAAAAATGCCACAACCAAAAATCTATAAATGTGTCTGCATGGAGAGTCTCCCCAATGAATGGGGAATTGGTGCATTTATCCGGGAACACACCCTGGCCCAGGTGTGTCCCATGTCGCTGACGACCCTCCCAGCCCTGCCCGCCAACATCCTAATAAGGAAAACAAGAGCAAAGCGAAAGAATACGGCAGACAGAGCAGGAGGGTCATCACAATATGTAAACTGCACTCCACACTATTCTACGGTATCGTAGTCACTTTAATTGTGTTTACATACTGCATCACCCATCTCATATGTATATACTGTATTCTATACTATGCCACTGTATCTTCGTCCAATGCCGCTCTGACATACACCGCCGTTCAAAAGTTTGGGGTCACTTAGTAATGTCCTTGTTTTTGAAAGTAAAGCACATTTTTTGTCCATCAAAATAACATCAAATTGATCAGAAATACAGTGTAGAAATTGTTAATGTTGTAAATGACCATTGTAGCTGGAAACGGCAGATTTTTTATGGAATATCTACATAGGCGTACAGATGCCCATTATCACCAACCATCACTCATGTGTTCCAATGGCACGTTGTGTTAGCTAATCCAAGTTTATAATTTTAAAAGGCTAATTGATCATTAGAAAACCCTTTTGCAATTATGTTAGCACAGCTGAAAACTGTTGTTCTGATTAAAGAAGCAATAAAACGGGCCTTCTTTAGACTAGTTGAGTATCTGGAGCATCAGCATTTGTGGGTTCGATTACAGGTTCAAAATGGCCAGAAACAAAGAACTTTCTTCTGAAACTCGGCAGTCTATTCTTGTTCTGAGAAATGAAGGCTATTCCATGCGAGAAATTGCCAAGAAACTGAAGATCTCGTACAACGCTGTGTACTACTCCCTTCACAGAACAGCGCAAACTGTCTCTAACCAGAATAGAAAGAAGAGTGGGAGGCCCCGGTGCACAACTGAGCAAGAGGACAAGTACATTAGAATCCATAGGCCTAATGGACACATGCTCAAACTCGCACACATTTGATAGAATAAAAAATTAAAAAAGGGGTAGGTGCTACATCCATTTTTGGACACACATTGTTTTAACCATGTTATGAGGCTATACAGTGTTTGTTTACATTTACAATGTTTACAAACACTGGAGGAAAACAAGTTCACACACACACTACCGTTCAAAAGTTTGGGGTCACTTAGAAATGTTCTTGTATTTGAAAGAAAAGCACATTTTTTTGTCCATTAAAATAACATCAAATTGATCAGAAATACAGTGTAGACATTGTTAATGTTGTAAATGACTATTGTATTTGGAAATGGCTGATTTGGAATGGAATATCTACGTAGGCGTACAGAGGTCCATTATCAGCATCCATCAGCGCAAACTGGCTCTAACCAGAATAGAAAGTGTGGGAGGCCCCGGTGCACAACTGAGCAAGAGCTCAAGTATATTGAAGTGTCTAGTTTGAGAAACAGACGCCTCACAAGTCCTCAACTGGCAGCTTCATTAAATAGTACCCGCAAAACACCAGTCTCAACGTTACCAGCGAAGAGGCGACTCCGGGATGCTGGCCTTCTAGGCAGAGTTGCTAAGAAAAATCCATATCTCAGACTGGCCAGTAAAAAGAAAAGATTAATATGGGCAAAAGAACACAGACACTGAACAGGGGAAGATTGGAAAAAAGTGTTATGGACAGCCTAATCTAAGTTTGAGGTGTTCGGATCCCAAAGAAGAACATCCGTGAGACGCAGAAAAAATGAAAAGATGCTGGAGGAGTGCTTGACGCCATCTGTCAAGCATGGTGGAGGCAATGTGATGGTCTGGGGGTGCTTTGGTGGTGGTAAAGTGGTAGATTTGTACAGGGTAAAAGGGATCTTGAAGAAGGAAGGCTATCGCTCAATTTTGCAACGCTATGCCATACCCTCCTACAACAGGACAATGAGCCAAAGCACAGCTCCAAACTATGCAAGAACTACACGGTCCCGTGTAGCTCAGTTGGTAGAGCATGGCGCTTGCAACGCCAGGGTTGTGGGTTCATTCCCCACGGGGGGACCAGGATGAATATGTATGAACTTTCCAATTTGTAAGTCGCTCTGGATAAGAGCGTCTGCTAAATGACTTAAATGTAAATGTAGAGAAGAAGCAGTCAGCTGGTATTCTGTCTATAATGGTGTGGCCAGCACAGTCACCGGATCTCAACCCTATTGAGCTATGGGAGCAGCTTGACCGTATGGTACCTAAGAACGGCCCATCAAGCCAATCCAACTTGTGGGAGGTGCTTCAGGAAGCACGGCGTGAAATCTCTTCAGATTACCTCAACAAATTGACAACTAGAATGCCAAAGGTGTGCAAGGCTGTAATTGCTGCAAATGGAGGATTCTTTGACGAAAGCAATTATTTCAGTTAAAAATCATTATTTATAACCTTGTCAACATCTTGACTATATTTCCTGTTAATTTTGCAACTAATTTCATGTATGTTTTCATAGAAAACAATGACATTTCTAAGTGACCCCAAACTTTTGAACGGTAGTGTGTGTGTATACAGTTGAAGTCGGAAGTTTACATACACTTAGGTTGGAGTCATTAAAACTCGTTTTTCAACCACTCCACAAATTTCTTGTTAACAAACTATAATTTTGGCAAGTCGGTTAGGACATCTACTTTGTGCATGACACAAGTCAATTTTTCAACAATTGTTTACAGACAGATTATTTCACTTATAATTCACTGTATCACAATTCCAGTGGGTCAGAAGTTTACATACACTAAGTTGACTGTGCCTTTAAACAGCTTGGAAAATTCCATAAAATGATGTCATGGCTTTAGAAGCTTCTGATATGCTTCTAATCTACACACAATACCCCATAATGAAAAAGCAAAAACAGGTTTTTAGACATTTTAGCAAATGTATATTTAAAAAAAAAAACTATAATATCACATTTACGTAAGTATTCAGACCCTGTACTCCTCCATGCTTCACGGTGGAAACCACACATGTGGAGATCATCCGTTCACCTACTCTGCGTCTTACAAAGACACTGCGGTTGGAACCAAAAATCTCGAATTTGGACTCATCAGACCAAAGCACAGATTTCCACTGGTCTAATGTCCATTGCTTGTGTTTCTTGGCCCAAACAAGTCTCTTCTTCTTATTGATGTCCTTTAGTAGTGGATTCTTTGCAGCACTTCGACCATGAAGCCTGATTCAGACAGTCTCCTCTGAACAGTTGATGTTGAGATGTCTGTTACTTGAACTCTGTGAAGCATTTATTTGGGCTGCAATTTCTGAGGCTGGTAACTCTAATGAATTTATCCTCTGCAGCAGAGGTAACTCTGGGACATTCCTGTGGCGGTCCTCATGAGAGCTAGTTTCATAGCGCTTGATGGTTTTTGCGGCTGCACTTGAAGAAACTTTCAAAGTTCTTGAAATTTTCCGCATTGACTGAACTTCATTTCTGAAAGTAATGATGGACTGTCGTTTCTCATTGCTTATTTGAGGTGTTCTTGCCATAATATGGACTTGGTCTTTTACCAAATAGTGCTGTCTTCTGTATACCACCCCTACCTTGTCACAACACATTAATTGCACAAATTAACTTTTAACAAGGCACACCTGTTAATTGAAATGCATTCCAGGTGACAACCTCATGAAGCTGGTTGAGAGAATGCCAATGGTGTGCGAAGCTGTCATCAAGGCAAAGGATGGCTACTTTGAATAGTCTCAAATATAAAATATATTTTTTGGTTAGCTGATTCCATATTGGTTATTTCATAGTTTTGATATCTTCACTATTATTCTACAATGTAGAAAATGTTAAAAATAAAGAAAAACCCTTGAATGAGTAGGTGTGTCCAAACTCTTGACTTGTACTGTATTTACATACATTTTTTTTATTAAAAAAGACAAAAGCATCCACTGAAAGTGACTTTTAGTCCAATATCTGTGTCAGGGAAAAGGCTATATGCATCACAACATTGTGTCTCTTTGGGTCTCTGACAGATTAATCTGATAGCGCCGCCGCGCTACGTCATGACCACCACCACACTGGAGCGCACAGAGGGTCTCTCTGTCCTCAACCAGGCCATGGCTGCCATCAAAGAGAAGATTGAGGAGAAGCGAGGAGTGTTTAACATCCAGATGGAGGTCAGTACAATAACCTTATTGTCACAATTTACATAAAATCATATGTTTGCTGTATTTTAATACACTAGGAAGAGGGGGACAATGGAAAGTCCAAGGTGGGGTGGTAGAAGTTTCATGTAAAACAGAAAATTGTAACTCCTGCCATATGTAATACATGCTTTGGAAGTCTTACTCGCCAGAGATCTCACATTAAAACAGTATTAAAAGCAGCAACAATGTTCAGGACATTGCGCTTTCAATGTCCATGTGTTAATGTCTTATATGTTTTCCTCCCCTCCAGGCGAAGGTTGTGACCGACATAGATGAGACAGAGCTGGCCCGCCAGCTGGAGCAACTGGAGAGAGAGAACGCTGAGGTGGACGGAGATGACGAGGATGGAGAGATGGAGGCCAAGGCAGAGGACTAAACTAGATGAAGAACTGAGGGATTGGATACGACGACGAGACCAATTATACATATGCAGTCCAGAGCATGTATTCATAAAGCATCTCAGAGTAGGAGTGCTGGTCTAGGATCAGCCCACCCCCCCATATGTAATCTTATGCATAATGATCTAAAAGGCTAAACTTATCCTAGATCAGAACTCCTATTTTGAGATATTTCATGAATACAGGCCTTGTCTGATGAGATGACGAACTTCATATCAAATCAAGCATTCTAGAACGTCTCTCCAACTGAACCCTTTGGATCAGTAGCAGGGACCCTCTCAGGGAGACTGATAGAGAGATGGCTACAGGCACTGACTGTCATACTGCCAAACAGGGCTGGGAAAGGCCTCTGTGATTATACAAATGGACACAATAACAACTGAATATGATCACTGAACCCTAGCTGTTTGAATTGCATAAGAACGGGTGGGTTGGGGTAGGATTAGCCTTTTTGTGCTGTAGCCAACTCCTCTCTGTGTGGAAGAGTTGGCTACAGCACATATAATACAAAATGGGACAAGGCTTGGGTTGGTGGGGTGGTAGCCTGGTCCCGTGCTGAATGTTCTTTAACCAACTCTTTGTGACACATGCAGTATAGGACCAGGCTAGAGTGAGTAGGGGTTTAGATAGATTCTGAGAATATAATAAGACAAGTGTTTTATATATAGCAAGGACATATTTTAGGAATGAGTACTTTTGAAAGTGGTTTTGACTATCTCCCCAACTCCATGAAAGGACAATAGCGTTCTTGTTGTTTTCCTGCTCAATATGGTTCAAGTGAAATGTCGGGCGGAAGAGAATAATGCTCACCTAACCAACTCACACAGATCTTTATAACTTAGGGTGCATTCTGGATATATTTCTATTTTGTCAGGACTACATTCTTAACATTACATTAAACAAATAGAAAAGTAAATATGTGTTGTCAGGTTAGAAGTGATTGAAAGTGAAACATGCACTTAAATTAAATGTGGGATGCAGTTATAGCAGAAGCTGTTGGAGAAAGGTCCATGTGGGTACTCTAGCCTTTATCAAAGATTTTAAATAAGATGTTTAATTGTTGTCACATGCACAGGATATGTACAGTGAAATGTGGTGCTTTATAGGGTCTGCCATGGCAGTACAGCACACCTGGAGCAAATTAAGGTTAAGTGCCTTGCTCAAGGGCAAATCAACCTTGTCGGCTGGGTTACTAGTCCAACACTAACAGCTAGGTGACCTTCTTCCACCCATTCACAAAATAAGCAAATTAATCATATTCGGCAGGACAAGCACGAGATAGTGAGATCCTATTGGGGCGTTTTTGAATATATTTGCGTTTTTCCGTTATGGAACGCTTACTCTGAAATGCGCATCTAAACAACGCACTTTTACCAAAGTTTTGTCGTGGATAATCGTCTCAGAAATATAACACTCGTATAAGAACTTGTAAAATCAATAAAGACTTTTAATACAATGTATCACAAGGGGGTGATCCGCAGATCACACCCCTTCCCAGAGCACTGGCTCTCTCTTTATACCAATACACACACATGAGATCATTACATACATTAATTAAATTACTTCTCTTAGGTCATCTGCCACCATTATCCTTCATTTCAGGCTTCCTGCTTGTTTACGCCCAATAACGCCTGTATCCACTCTTGATTAGATTATAATGGAGGCAGGACCCTCTTGTCTCCTAAAATTAATATATGTCTATCTTACCCTAAGCACTTATGGCCTTTACCCTAAGCACTTATGGCCTTTCCTCTCTATTTTATCTTCATAATAGTGTCCTGCTCTTTCCATAAATGCACTTCAAGGCACGTATGGCTTTGGCCATCTGCTAATCTTTGGTTTCCTGTATTTACCAGAATGGCAAATGCACTCATGTCTGCCTTCTTATACTATTTTCTAATGTACACCTGTCTATTGTTTAATAGTGTGATATCTACCTACATATGTAACAATAACTCCTACATAATCCCCCCTCTTGAGGGTAATTAGCCTCAAAAACTACACTAAAATGACATATAGAGAGTAGATATCAATACCAACAATTGACTAAAACATTATCAAAATAAAGCTTACAAATCACTTGGACCAAACATCTCCAATACATAAACACAGACAGGAATAAAAAATCCAATTTGAAACATAATACACTTACAAAACCCAACTAGACCAAACATCTCCAATTAATAACATAAAATAGGAGTGAAAGATCTAGTTAATAAAAAACACTTATAATCAACCATTATACTTTAACATGATCCTATTTTTAGAAGGCAAAACTAACTTTAATTAAAAGAAAATATATATGTTCATCGATATATATCTAAAAATTCAAACAAACATACAAAGAACACAAAGCATTAGGCAAAATAGATATGCTAAAACCCCATTATCTAGGAGCACAGTCCTCATCCTTACAACTAAGACAATCTCCTCTTTGACACTTTGCACAGAAAAAAGGTTCTGGGTGATGATAATGACCATCCTCATTAATTTTTGTACACCACTTGCATTTGTGACGCAAATGACACTTTTTGTGGACATGTATGAGTAAACATTCATCTGAACTGGGTAATTGAACATATACAGGGAGCCGTGACACGCATGACCACCCCCCCCAATCACTTCATAGAGATAGTTAGGGTTACCAAAGGGGCAGTCAAGAGGTCCTCCAACCGCATTGCAAGGCTTTCCATACTTATTGGTATAATTGCCTGGGCTTCCCGGTACAGGATCAATCACCACAGGAGGGTCATCTCTCCTTACAGACATCTGTTTAACTGTTGTCTGAACCACAATTGACTTTACTAGGGGTAAAACACAACAAAATACAATACCCAAAGCCAACAACCCTCCTCCCAACATGATGGCCATCCTAGCAAACATGGCTCCCCACTTTCCTAATGCTAGGTCCAACCAATCCCATACATGAGAGTCTAAACCAGCATTAGCCTTTACTTCTGCTCGTAATCCTTTGAGTTTGGCCATAGCAATATTGGGAATAAAGGTGCAACAGTCATCCCCAAACATGACACAAACTCCACCCTTCTCCGCTAAGAGCCAATTGAGAGCCTGTCTATTTTGCCATGTCATTTTACTGGTAGCCTGTACCTGTTCCCCGAGTCAGTATAGTTAATGAATCCACTCTAAGTTCTTATTTGGTGTTATCCACAAGAATATAGATTCAAATCCTGATTTAACCTCATCTCTGGCCTTGAAATCCCGAGGTACACCTCTAAGCTGTCCAATTGCATCAAGGTATACCTCAGGATCCTTCTCATAAGCCCTTTTAACTCTAGGTTTAACATAGTCATCATGGGGTGATTTAATAATAGTATCCTGTTTAATTTCTTTAACTAAGGCACAAAGACCAATCCATCCATCAGGCACTACATTCAACAGTTTGTTTTTTCCACACATCCAGAAACTATCAGCAATACCCGTCTTGATTTTTCAACATAGTAAGAGATGGCGCAACCTGAGTTATGTGACCACACAACCCTTTTCTATTCATAATCAACCCTTTATCATTACTTTTACGAACTCCCGCATTCTCTAACACCCAAATAGTATCACATTCTACAGTGGTGTTTCCTACATCAATTCCTTCGGTGTGGTGTCTGTAAAAACATTCATATTTTCCTTTAACCACGGTACTTCTGTCTAATTGAGGTCCATTTAATTCAGTTCTAATGTTATAGGCAGCACAATCATTGTCTCCCAGCATGGTCTCATTCAACATATTTTTACCCCTAGTGCTTACCCAGAGCAATCCTACATTCTATGTCACACAAGGGAATAGAATACTTTCTATTGGTACAATGGTCATTTTTCCAACTTACAGTTTTTAAATGATGCCGGTTCAGAGACTATTAAAAGATCAGACAAAGGTGATTTTCTACACAAAATACAATTGTCCATTCTGTGTTTGTTTGCCATATACTTAGCCCATTCGTACAACTCGTTCTTCACTACTTCTTCTCGTGTGCTGTCCTTGAGTGGTTCTGATTCTGATACATCTAGTTCTGTCGCTTTTACAATGTTCTTATCTTGAGGTAGATCATTAGAGTTTATCAGAAAGTTCCAAATGTCATTAAAAAACTCTCCTGACTCTGATGTCTCAGGTTGCTTTGTGGGTACGGTGGTCTGCTTGGTAAGGGCAGTCGATGTCATCTTAGTGGTAGCTACTGTGGTCGTCACAGCAGCCGCCACCCTTGTTGTTGTCGTTGTCACAGGTTCTTCCTGTTCAGGTGCAGGGGTAGGTCTTCACCTTCCACTGGTTCAATCTTGTTCATGATGAGCACCTACTCGTCTTTTTCTTTGATTAATGTCAGGTCACATCCTTTCGGGTCCCAAACGACTTCTCCCTTTGTTTGGTGATGTGTCCATCCACAGAGTGCAATCTCCGGTAAGGGTTTGATCCTTATGATTGAGATAGACTTCTGTTCTCCTGCTTCTGTTATGAGTTGAGGTGGAACAGAGATTCTAACCTTGTCAGTCTTTTTGGATTGTTTGGCTGGTTCCTCTCTTCTCTTCCTGCTTCCGCCATACATCTTGATTGTGCATGAGTCTGTTGTTTCTAAACTAGCACTCACTGTTACTTCTGTTATGTCAATGTCATTATTCTTTTGTTGTTCTAACTTCAATTGTCTGTAAAGGAGACTCTTCAAGAGTTGAAAAGTCAATTGTGGGGAAATCCCCTTCTGTTTCTCGTGAGGTTTCTCTTCCTCTTTCTTCCCCTGAGGCTCCCTCCTCAGGCCGGACTGGCTTCCATCTGGAAGGGTTTCAATTTTAGGGAAGAGATGTTCTCATTCTGTTCCTTGTGAGGCCTCTCCTCCTCTTCTGGGTGCATTAGTCGGTGCACTTGTCGCATTTTGGCTTTCACTTGATTTGCTGTTTTCTTGGCTCCTCCCTGGCGTCTCGATCGCTTCCGCTGCTCCTGCTCCCTCCGGGCTCCCTCCTGGTGAATCAGCATCCTCTGTGTCCTCATCTCTATATGGTTGTGTCCTTCTCTCTGTTGGGACTCAGGTGCAGTGGTTCAGATGGTACCACGTCTGGCTTCCTTTCACTTGGACGGCCGTTCTTGTTGCTTTGGCCACCTCATAGGGTCCTTCTCTCCTCGGTTGATCCCACTTCCTTCGGAACACTCGAACATAGACTAGATCTCCTGGTGTCACTGGGAGAGGTCCTTCTGGTCCCCTTGGATCATCAGACGCGGAACCTCTCGTCCTGGTTCAGGTTTCTGCCTTCTTTCTGTGAGGCATTCAGACTTAGAGACTTATGGCCTCTGTTCTATGATTACACAATACATCCTCTTACTTCCATCACTCATCACAACAGACATTCCAGCTAAAGCTGGCAAACTCCTCTCCTTCTGGTTTCCTAAACATAAGACTTGGAAAGCAAAAGACAAAACATAACAGCATTGACAATGTTATGTGTTATGCATAAATATATTCATGAAAACTGAAATCTGAGACCATGACAATTCCCACTCTCTCTTTACCTGTCTATGCCTCCAGGATACTTTTCTGCTGGACTCCACAAAAATAAAAGCCCTAAAAAGCTTCCTCATGCTTCCACCCAGTCTTCCCCTTTCGGCCCCAGGTTCTAAGAGGTGTTCCCAAGTCATGTCATTTTTTACTTCGTTTCCCATCTGCTCCATTTCAACTGATAATCATGTGCATAACCTTAATCAACATTATCTCTTCTTGACGTAATTCAACACTGTACATGCTTTCACATCAATGCCTTTAACATGTTTGTTTAGAGTACAATATCCTATCATCTATTATTTTTCACATGATGCATTAAAAAAATAAAACAAGTAGCCCCCAAACTCAACCCAGTATGTCTATAGTGGAATCTAGTCTTTCTCTCTCTCTCTCTCTCTCTGGTTCCACGTCCTCTGTCATGGTGTTTTCAAGCTCACCCATTATTCAGCTGGACCTCACTTCTCGTGAGACTTATGCACCCATCAAAGAGAGACATGAAGATCTTTACCACTGCAGTGTTGTAAGAAGTATACCCCCAGCCTGGTGTATCTTGATGTACACTCAGTCTCCAGAATTCAGCCCAAGCCCTTCCATTTCTGGCTGTTTTTTCCTGAGGACATACACACTAACACATGGGTTATTTCCTGACAACAGACTTTCTTCTTATAGCAAGATCACTAAATCTTAATTTTTAAATAACAGCCCTATGTAAACATTCTGCCTCAAATACCTGGCCTCCTGCCACAGAAATATTCATAATGATAGTCAAATGATGGTCCCTACAGCAACTGCTATAAAATAACATGTAATCAGTCAAGTGTCTTCCAGTTGAAAGAATATCCAATCCTAACAAAACTAAGTCATAAGTTTCTTAAACTTTTGCTCTAGTGTTCAAAATGTCACCACTTATTACTTTTACTATAATTTAGGTATGTGAATTGTTCTATTTACTTTAGAATTGTCCCTATATTTTACACAGCCAGCTATCTCCTCTAAAAATATACATAGTTTCTAGAAATAACACCCCTTCAACTACCATAACCTTCATTTATGAGCCCCCTCATATCTCCAATGTAGTCACAGTTTTTCTAACCCATAACAGCCATTGTTTGATACATACTTAAAACATTCTCAAATCAATTTTAATCAATTTTATATCATTCCCTCCTCAGGAACATATACACAACCTTATGTTCCTCAAAACAAAAATAAATTGACCAAACGAGAAAAAGAGAAATAAATTATAATAACTGCTCATTTGCAATAAATTACCACTATTTGTAATGTAATTAAAACCTGGGGAACACGTCCATCCGTTTCATTCTATGCCAATGTTATTGTTGGTCTCTTTCTTACATTTACATTTAAGTCATTTAGCAGACGCTCTTATCCAGAGCGACTTACAAGTACATACATTCATACTTTTTTTTTTTGTACTGCCCCCCCGTGGGAATCGAACCCACAACCCTGGCGTTGCAAGCGCCATGCTCTACCAACTGAGCCACACGGGGCCTTCTTCTTCATCCATGGGTATCATCGCACAACAGACTACCTTTTTATTCAATTACTTATATTATTACATTTTATCATTACAATTCCAATGGCATTATAAAACAAAAGAAACAAAAAACCTTTAATCTAATATTCTGTAAGTTTTGTCAACCACCTTGTCTCAGGATTAGTTTCCAGAGCTTCCCTAGGCCTATTAAATTTAAACAGTTCTATATCCAAATAACTAAACCGTTCTTTTTAAAATACATTTTCCAACCCAATATTCAGGATAACAGTCCTTAGTGTTTACTTTAACTCAAATTTGACCTTATCTATTCAATACACATCATCCCTTTAATAATTAACATTTATACTAAACACTTTCATTACCAGTAATATCTATTTTCCAAATAGCCCTTTTGTCTCAGTTTTTCTCTCATGAGTGGCCTGGTAATAAAAGGTCAGTACCCCAATTCCTTTTAGTCTTTCTTCTCCCTGGCCCATATCATTTCAGCATGTCTATTTTTAGATACAGTTCACAGGTCATCAGACACAGTTTTCCCTCACTATTCAGTCGGTTAGGGTGGGTTTGAGCTCCACACCCACTTGTTGTGGTGATATTCTCTCCCATGCCTTAAAGCATTCTGACGTCACCTTCCATGATAACTCCCTTATTCTACTGGTGATCTCTCAGACGAATTACAGATTATGTAGTTATCAACATAACCCTCAGAGACCCACACTCCAATAAACCCTTTGGAGTAACTTTCATCACTTTTTATATGCAGAATGAACAAAGCACATTTGTGTATTTACCCAAAGACCATAACCCCAGGGAACTGATAATTTTACCTATGAACCCATGTTATATCAAAAAATAAACCTATTTGAATACCTTAGTCAATTTAAGAGTACAACTTTTCATAATTTCCCCAGGGAAATAATAGATTTTCAAAGTAATTATACACTTTGAATAGAGACTGGTGTTTCTTAATCATTTTATAATTAAATCCCACCTGTTCCAACAATTTCTAGTGAAGGTGATCAGTCTTTCACAGGAAATTCTTAGGATTCAGGGCATTTTGACACCATTAAAAATGTTCCGCTCCCCTTTCTTTAGAAACAACTTAAATACATTTTTCAAAAAACATTTCCATCCTTCTGCATACCCAATTTGAAACTGAATTGGAAAAAACCCTTCCAATATATCCACTAATGCATATTCATTCCCGGTACATGGTGTACTTACTAGTGAACCATAGGCCAAGAACACAAAGGGACTGGACTCACTTATCCAGAACTCCATTTTTAGCCTTATCCAGATATTTTTATTTTTAAAGCGGCTGACTTTAACTAACTGTTTTCCACAGTAATGCAGTCTCCAATGACATTTTGACCAGAGAAGATTAAACCCATATCGTTAATATTCACAATGTTACCTTTTAATCAGCAAACCAATAGTATTACTTATACATAGATTTTATTCTATAAGCGTCTTAACAGTTTCAGAGAATGACGGTATAGAATGTCTAACAATTAAAATTCCATCTGTACTCTACTAGATGTCAAATCAAACGTGATCTAATACTTCTTCTTGACCACATATAAACTGTAATCTCTATGAACCACTCATTGTTCGATCAGAGACTATACACCGCCAAGTGAAAATTCCATTCTTACTAACCTCAAACCGATTAGTTGTTTGTTATTTTGACAAGGATACAAACTCTTGTATAGCGGCATTTCCTGCTACCGCACTAAGTTCCAGTGTCACCGTACACTCATTTTCCCCATACGCGATATCACCATATGCAAAACAGGGAGCTATTTTCTTATTGGTTCTTAGATATTGTCAATAGTTCTGCTAATCACCCGCACGTCTGCGAGGACGAGCGGAACCATATTTGTCATTCATCGTAATGTATTTTCTGATTATATAATGTTACCGGGTAATGGCGTCCTCCATTTTCCAGTTTTTTCATATTCAATCCGAATTCGGTAGAACTAAGGTGCGCTTCTTTCAATGACTCCATGGCTTTTTTAAATCCCTCATCTCTCTATGCTAGGGAGAAACAGTCCTTTTGTTTTCATGCCACTATTTATTTTTCCTAAATACTCCACTTCTGTTATACACCTTTTATTTACTACTTTTCCAAGGTAGAGCTAATCCCCTTTCCCAGATAATAATTCATTTGTCACATCACTTAATTTCTCCTATCAAAGCCTACTCTATATATAGTACAGACATTATTTCTGAATACTACAGATGACTTAATGTCTTATTCTAGTACAGTACTTCAAATATCTCTGTGTTTTTTCCTTTACAGATATCATTATTTATTCATTTTATTAATTTGCTTATTTTATCACTTTAACTTTATTCAGTGTATTAAATACAATTTAATAAATGTTTCCTTATAATTTAGCTAGTTATAATGTCTACACTTTCTTTCCATTGTCATTTAACTTATTTTACTATATAATTCCTGATTCATGGTTTTAGTGAAACAAGCCTCAGTATTTTTACACCCCTCTCTGTCCTTCAGGCTATTTTTAGACTGCAGTCTCTGTGGGTACAGAGCAGCTGATCTCTTGCTGTTCCTCTTCCCTGTGAGAGTTAAATGCACTCTCCTTCTCAAATTACACTCAGTTAACTGTCAGAGAGGCTTGCGCATTCCTCTTCCTACCAGCAGTTGGTCACAGACACACACACACTATTTTCCAATTTTTTCCTAATCTGCTCATTCATCACAAAGAATTCTCATTCATCTTATTCACGCATACTCTTCGTTTTTACTTAAAACAACCCATAGTTATTCCTACTAATTTAATTCACTTCCTCAACATAAACCGGAATTATACTTATGGGATTTTTACGATATGACGAGACTACTACCTAATCGGGCCAGCCTGTCTTCATATCCTATTCACCCACCCAATACTGATCTCTATTCCGTATTAGAGCAATATCGTGGCGTGACCTACCGATTTTCCACCCCCGTTTAGCTAGACGGAGCGTTTCTTATCCGCAGGATTTCTTTTGCAGTTGAACCCCGCACAATCAGGCCAGCGTTCTTCCTGCGTCCTAAATATTCACCCACAGACCCTCCTGCCATGAATATCCCACCCAAGCAGACCCCTTTCTAAAATGTTCCTTTTTAAAGGGCGGTATCGTGGCTTCCTAACTACTTATTTATGCAGCTCTCTCTTTTTAGAGCCACATCCATAAGTAACCTGTCCAAGCGTTCCTTCTACTAATTTTATTGAAGAGGTATTACAGGATTTTCGACCTACATTATCTGTTTTGACCGTATGGGCTGTCCCACATTATAGCCAGGCATCTCAGCCAGATGGCGCAAACAACCGCATCATTTAAGCCATACATTCGAACGGTCCGATCAGAACGAGTGCATGCCCGCTCCGCTAAACGCCTGACACCCGCAAAGTTCACAGCTTCTAATCACTAAGTTTCTACACATGCGCATACATTTATATTTAATACAATTCCCCAAATTACACATACATGCAAATTCATTGAATTCAAAAGTTCTTTAGTATTTACTGGTTTCTTTTTAGGAAATTTGAAAGAGAGACTTACGTGGCGCCCTTCTCGCTGAGACAGGATCTCTGAAGCAATCCATACAAACATTTCAACTATGTAAGAACAAGCTTACCTTTTTATAGTTGTGGCCACATTGTTTGCAAGATTGTCCAAAGAAACTATCACCAGCCCCGAACGCCATTCCGTAGTCCCTGTCCCTCCTGGCTAAGCTCGCCAAATATGTCGTGGATAATCGTCTCAGAAATATAACACTCGTATAAGAACTTGTAAAATCAATAAAGACTTTTAATACAATGTATCACAAGCTTCCCAGAGCACTGGCTCTCTCTTTATACCAATACACACACATGAGATCATTACATACATTAATTAAATTACTTCTCTTAGGTCATCTGCCACCATTATCCTTCATTTCAGGCTTCCTGCTTGTTTACGCCCAATAACGCCTGTATCCGCTCTTGATTAGATTATAATGGAGGCAGGACCCTCTTGTCTCCTAAAATTAATATATGTCTATCTTACCCTAAGCACTTATGGCCTTTACCCTAAGCACTTATGGCATTTCCTCTCTATTTTATCTTCATAATAGTGTCCTGCTCTTTCCATAAATGCACTTCAAGGCACGTATGGCTTTGGCCATCTGCTAATCTTTGGTTTCCTGTATTTACCAGAATGGCAAATGCACTCATGTCTGCCTTCTTATACTATTTTCTAATGTACACCTGTCTATTGTTTAATAGTGTGATATCTACCTCCATATGTAACAATAACTCCTACAGTTTCTAAAAAGGTAAAGTCTACATAACTTAATCTACTCTGTTCGTAACATATTCTAGTTTTGGGAACAGAAAACTGTATTGAGATTACATTTTTAATCGATGAGTAAATTACCACTGCCGGTCCCTGAGCTTCCTGTAGAAACTGAATCTGGCTCATTATTCTATTTTTGCTAATATCTCTGGTTGTAGTTTGTCTGCACTACAAATCCCAGAATTCCGTGTTAGCAGTCGGTAGCTAGTAACAACCCTGAAGGCTTACTAGTCAATCATCTAGTGTCGCAAAATATATATACAAAAAGTTGTAAATGTTTAGCTAGTTGACTGAAACATAACATAAATTACAGTAACAACGACTCTGCAAAATTGCTAGCTCTGTAGGGCGACAAACTATGTGTAATATTTGTGTTGTGGAGAAATGACCAGGCAGGAGACGGGAGTACAGTTAGTTTTCGTTTAGTCAAAACCTCTCATGCTCTACAGTTCCCGGGCACACTAGTGCGCATGTGCATTTCCTATTAGGTGTAGTAACGTAACACTGTCGTACTACATCACTGCTTAGTAACAGCATAGTATACTACACTATGAAGATGAATCGACCTTCAATCAAGGTAAATATCGTGCTAGCTACGTAGTTAGCTTGCATAGCGGTTTGATTTTTGCTTGCTTAACGTTAGTTTGGGACACAACATCGCGAGTCTGTGTAGCAGGGTTTATGTTAGGAAAATGCGGCCAAATCTTACCAAATTCTGATGTGCACTTTGAACATGTTAGAATAACTGTCGACATTTACTTTTCCTCAGCCAACAAAATGAGTAAGTTAATGAACAGCAAAATCACTATCCTATGTGAATCTACTATAGTAGAAAAGTTTAGGTTACCTATTATATTGGTCAGCTTGTCGAGAAAGATCGTCTATTCCAGAGTCTGGACATTTGTGGGAAGATAGATCCCAAGTTCAACCAGTAGGCCAGAAGGCCTAGGCTACATAAAACAAAGACGTTAAAAAGCAATGAGTCTGATGCAACAGATCAGAACATTTAGCTTAGCTTTGATAAACTATTATTTCTTAAGATTATAAGCGCAGTAATGCACACAGGGCAGTAAGTAGGCTACGCAGGAATGTTCGTTCCATAATGCAATTGGCGGGAAAACACCATTGTCGAGAGGGCACTGCACAGTCAAGCGGTTTCATGTGACAGATGAAAATATCCGTTAGAAATGTAGAAAGAGGAGATCTAATAGGCTAATCTGAAGCAAGGTAAAACATGCCTCGTAAAATGTATTAAAACGTTCTGGTTTTAAACAGTTAAGTATGTTTTCAAAATACATGATACATGTTCAAAATAAATGTTTTTAAAAATGACCCTCCAGCTCGTTGCAAAGTGATGTTTGACACGTTGATGAAGCCTGCCTGGGGAAAAAAAAATTGAACGTCATCTAACTGGGGCCTGTAGAGCACTGACTTTACGACCTGAAGATCACTGACGTCATGAAATGACCTCATATTTTTCTGAGTTCCCAGTTGTCTTGAAAGCACAGCAAGATGCTGCAGCAGTAGCTCTTGCAGAGTCTGACATATTTTCCACTCAATGGCTCTGTACGTGTGTGATAAAAAAAAGATACATAAGGAATATAGTGTACACATGCACCAATTTAATTCCACAAAATTATGCAAATTAAGCATGATCAGTCAAATGTATGTACGTAGACTGGTGAATCCATCAATGAATAGGCTAAAAAGCTAATAGGCAAATTTAGAAATTTGATTTTTTCTTCTCCTGGACAATTGTACGGTGCCACTTTTATTTATTGGCATTTTTTTTAAATTATCGGACGAACGCCTGTTATTACTGGCTAAAGGAAGCCCTCTGTGTAGGTACAGACTCCCAATGTGTCCTAAACCTAGATTTTGGCATGTGAAAACACATTTCGTTCTGTAGCTAACTAATAATGAAATGACATTTCCTAATCTTTTGTGTAGGTGACCCAGATTATATTCATCATAACCATTTTGTTAGTCAGGGTGCAGTTTGGAACCACCATATCAGGTAAGCTGATCAAATTGTGTCAAAGAAAGTAGCTAGTTTTAAACGGACACTCCAAAATAAAAGTTTGTCAGATGTCCTCAGCCCTCAAAATAAGGGGAGGGGATAAGTCCATGTTTTACCAGGCATGGTGTGTGCTTAGTATTTATTTGGACAGTGAGGCCAAAATGTTTAATTTTGCTCTATAGTATACTCCGGCATTTTGGATTCGGGATCATATGAAGAGACAGTAAATAATGTCACCTTAAAAATAAAAAAAATTCATACATATGTTTACCCTTTAGAAATGAAAGCACTTTATGTATTTGGTCCCCTAGGGATGTGCTCCGATACAATACAGCAATGAAAGGTTTATTTGAAACACTTTGGTTTGATTAGAGAACGAATTGATGCGATACGTTGCACAACATTTGTTGCATAAACACATACATTTATGTATGTGCAGACCAGCTGGCTGGTGTGTTTACGGACATATTCAATCAATCCTTATCCCAGTCTGCTGTTCCCACATGCTTCAAGAGGGCCACCATTGTTCCTGTTCCCAAGAAAGCTAAGGTAACTGAGCTAAACGACTACCGCCCCGTAGCACTCACTTCCGTCATCATGAAGTGCTTTGAGAGACTAGTCAAGGACCATATCACCTCCACCCTACCGGACACCCTAGACCCACTCCAATTTGCTTACCGACCCAATAGGTTCACAGACGACGCAATCGCAACCACACTGCACACTGCCCTAACCCATCTGGACAAGAGGAATACCTATGTGAGAATGCTGTTCAT
This sequence comes from Salvelinus namaycush, assembly GCF_016432855.1. Lineage (NCBI taxonomy): Eukaryota > Metazoa > Chordata > Actinopteri > Salmoniformes > Salmonidae > Salvelinus > Salvelinus namaycush. Next base: position 142,691 of record NW_024061431.1, read on the forward strand.
CGACTACAGCTCAGCATTTAACACCATAGTACCCTCCAAACTCGTCATCAAGCTCGAGACCCTGGGTCTCGACCCCGCCCTGTGCAACTGGGTCCTGGACTTCCTGACGGGCCGCCCCCAGGTGGTGAGGGTAGGTAACAACATCTCCACCCCGCTGATCCTCAACACTGGGGCCCCACAAGGGTGCGTTCTGAGCCCTCTCCTGTACTCCCTGTTCACCCACGACTGCGTGGCCATGCACGCCTCCAACCCAATCATCAAGTTTGCGGACGACACTACAGTGGTAGGCTTGATTACCAACAACGACGAGACGGCCTACAGGGAGGAGGTGAGGGCCCTCGGAGTGTGGTGTCAGGAAAATAACCTCACACTCAACGTCAACAAAACAAAGGAGATGATTGTGGACTTCAGGAAACAGCAGAGGGAGCACCCCCCTATCCACATCGACGGGACAGTAGTGGAGAAGGTGGAAAGTTTTAAGTTCCTCGGTGTACACATCACGGACAAACTGAATTGGTCCACCCACACAGACAGCGTTGTGAAGAAAGCGCAGCAGCGCCTCTTCAACCTCAGGAGGCTGAAGAAATTCAGCTTGTCACCAAAAGCACTCACAAACTTCTACAGATGCACAATCGAGAGCATCCTGTCGGGCTGTCTCACCGCCTGGTACGGCACCTGCTCCGCCCACAACCGTAAGGCTCTCCAGAGGGTAGTGAGGTCTGCACAACGCATCACCGGGGGCAAACTACCTGCCCTCCAGGACACCTACACCACCCGATGTCACAGGAAGGCCATAAAGATCATCAAGGACAACAACCACCCAAGCCACTGCCTGTTCACCCCGCTATCATACAGAAGGCGAGGTCAGTACAGGTGCATCAAAGCAGGGACCGAGAGACTGAAAAACAGCTTCTATCTCAAGGCCATCAGACTGTTAAACAGCCACCACTAACATTTAGTGGCCGCTGCCAACATACTGACTCAACTCCAGCCACTTTAATAATGGGAATTGATGGAAATTATGTAAAAATGTACCACTAGCCACTTTAAACAATGCCACTTAATATAATGTTTACATACCCTACATTACTCATCTCATATGTATATGTATATACTGTACTCTATATCATCTACTGCATCTTGCCATCTTTATGTAATACATGTATCACTAGCCACTTTAAACTATGCCACTTTATGTTTACATACCCTACATTACTCATCTCATATGTATATACTGTACTCTATACCATCTAATGCATCTTGCCTATGCCGTTCTGTACCATCACTCATTCATATATCTTTATGTACATATTCTTTATCCCTTTACACTTGTGTATATAAGGTAGTAGTTGTGGAATTGTTAGGTTAGATTACTTGTTGGTTATTACTGCATTGTCGGAACTAGAAGCACAAGCATTTCGCTACACTCGCATTAACATCTGCTAACCATGTGTATGTGACAAATACAATTTGATTTGATTTGATTTTCCATGAGCTGGGCCGTTCTGTGGGCAAAAACAGCTCGTTGAAGAGAGGTCAAAGGAGAATGGCAAGAATCGTGCAAGCTAACAGGCGGGCCACAAACCGGCAAATAATGGCAAAGTATAACAGTGGTGTGCAGACAACATCCCGGAACACACAATTCGTCTGCCCTTGTCACGGATGGGGTATTGTAGCAGACTACCACACCGGGTTCTACTCCTATCTACTAAAAACCAGAAGAAGCTGCTCCAGTGGGCACACAATCACCAACACTGGACAATTGAGGAGTGGAAAAACATTGACTGGTTTGACGAATCCCGGTTCCTGAACTCTTTGACTTGAATGCAAATCGCTACGTCTGGAGAAAACGAGACACACCTCATCACCTGTCTAACATCATCCCTACCGTGAAGCATAGTGGTGGCATCATCCTGCTATGGGGATTAGGGTTTCACATTTTGGGGAATATTCAGAGGTGAAAACTTTCTGTGGGAATATATGGGAATTAATGCAAATATATGCAAATTAATATTAATACTATTTAATGTTTTTTTGCATTGGATATATTTACCAAATCATATGAAGACAAACATTAATCTTTTACCTTATCATAAGTAGACATAATTGCAAATTATTAAATCCTTCCAATAGAAAAAAAACAACTTAGTTAGTTGAACTTTAATTAAATGAGTTGACTCTTCGCATGGGATGATTTCACTGAACAACAAAATAAAGGGAATATTGAATAATCCCAATGATCCATCGCATCTCCCAAAAACGTTTTCAACATACGTAAAAGGATAGTCTAGAAACGAAATCTTTGATTGTCTTCCTCTCAGCCTTCCATGTCTTCTCCCTGGACCTCCTTAATGCCCACCTCTTGAACATCAGACTCTGAGGCCTCATCTTCACTGTCACTTTCCAACCTTGTTGAGGATGGCTCGTTGTCAGGCTCAAAAAGCCGCAAATTTGCCCGGATGGCCACCAATTTTTCAACCCTTGTATTGGCCAGCCTGTTGCGTGCTTTGGTGTGTGTGTTCCCAAACAAGGACCAGTTGCGCTCTGAGGTGGCTGATGTTGGTGGGATTTGGAGGATGATGGAGGCAACAGGGGAAAGAACCTCAGATACACAAAGTCCCTTCCACCAGGTGGCTGATGAGATATGTTGGCACGACTGCCATATTGCATCTCCATCCCAAAGCCCCTGCTTGGAAGTGTACTTCGCCAGACTGCCTAGAACCTTGCCCTCATCCAGGCCAAGGTGGCGAGACACGGCAGTGATGACACCATAGGCCTTGTTGATCTCTGCACCAGACAGGATACTATTGCCAGCATACTTGGGGTTCAACAAGTACACTGCGGCATGTATGGAATTCAGGCAGAAGTCTTCACGCTTTTTAATGTATTTCAGAACTGCAGTTTCCTCTGCTTAGAGCAACAGTGAAGTGGGCAGGGCAGTATGGATTTATTATCTTACATCTGCAAGCAGAGTCTGAACATCAGACAGGATGGCACTGTCTCCCCCAATACGTGCAATGGCTACTGCAATAGGTTTCAGGAGTTTCAGGCTGCTTACCACTCTCTCCCAAAATACATCATCCAGGAGGATCCTCTTGATGGGGCTGTCCATATCGGCAGACTGATATGGCCATTTCTTGGATAGACTCCTTCCCCTCCAGGAGACTGGCAAACATGATGACAACACCACCCCAACGGGTGTTGCTGGGCAGCTTCAATGTGGTGCTCTTATTCTTCTCACTTTGCTTGGCGAGGTAGATTGCTGCTATAACTTGATGACCCTTCACATACCTAACCATTTCCTTGGCTCTCTTGTAGAGTGTATCCATTGTTTTCAGTGCCATGATGTCCTTGAGGAGCAGATTCAATGCATGAGCAGCACAGCCAATGGGTGTGATGTGAGAGTAGGACTTCTCCATTTTAGACCAAGCAGCCTTCATGTTCGCAGCATTGTCTGTCAGCAGTGCAAATACCTTCTGTGGTCCAAGGTCATTGATGACTGCCTTCAGCTCATCTGCAATGTCTGTTGTCCCTTGTGTCTGTTCTTGTAGAAAACTGGTTGAGAGGTGGAGATTATGTCATTAATTATTCCTTGCCCACGAACATTCAACCACCCATCAGAGATGATTGCAATACAGTCTGCTTTCTCTATGATTTGCTTGACCTTCACTTGAACTCTGTTGAACTCTGTATCCAGCAAATGAGTAAAGCATGTCTGGCTGGAGGGGTGTATGCTGGGCAAAGAACATTCAGAAATCTCTTTCAATACACATTGCCAGTGAGCATCAGAGGTGAACCAGTTGCATACACAGCTCAGCTACGTTCCTCCATTGAGTCAAAAAAACTTCTGCTTCCAGGAGGACCATGAGCTGTTACTATTGATAAGGTGTCTGTCTGATACATCATTTAAATGGCGAATCGAAGTAGAGGGACTTTTGTCAGAGGTTGCTTGTTTTGAGCGCTGGGGTAACTTTATGCACTTGGCCAGATGATTCTGCATCTTTGTTACATTCTTTGTTACATTCAAATCAAGCAGGCAGTCCTTTCGAACTTCTGGCTGTAAGTTCTTCACATATGATTTGGCACAGTATTTGCAAATGTACACAGCTTTTCCTTCTACATTAGCTCCAGTGAAAGGGCTTCACACATTAGTGTGAAGGAAAAGCAGCCAACAAGTGCTCAGCATATGTGGGAACTCCTTCAAGGCTGTTGGAAAAGCATTCCAGGTGAAGCTAGTTGAGAGAATGCCAAGAGTGTGCAAAGCTGTAATCAAGTCAAAGTGTGGCTATTTGAAGAATCTCAAATCTCAAATATATATTGATTTGTTTAACACTCTTTTGGTTACTACATGATTCCATATGTGTTATTTCATAGTTTTGATGTCTTCACTATTATTGTACAATGTAAAAAATGAGTAGGTGTTCTAAAACTTTTGACCGGTAGTGTAAGTCAATAACTGTCAAATGTGTGTGTGTGTGTGTGTGGGAGAGTGTATGGGTGGGTATGTGTCTGTGCATATGAAGGGGAGAGGGAGGGAGGATGAATATGTGTAGGAGGGCAGGAGAGAATGGGTGTGCGGGGGCATGGAGTATATGTTGTGTGTGAATGAAAGAGAATGGATGTGTAGAGGGGTGTGGGTGTGTTTGAGAAAAGGGGACAGGGGAGGTGGAGGTTGGGATAAATTTGGCCTGGCTGGGTAAGGGAAGGAGGGTAGGTGGTGATAAGCTTGGCTTGGGGGGGTTAAGGATGGGAGGGGGAACAAGCTTGGCTTGGGGGGGTAAGGTTGGGAGGTGGGGATAAGCTTGACTTGGGTAGGGTTAAATGGGGGAGAGCAGGGAGGGGGTGGTGCAGAGAGATGGATTTGGTTTGGGATGGGGTTTTTTCTTCATTTTATTATGACTTGTAAATCCATTGTAAAATTAATAAGAGATCTGGACAGATAGGAAAGGAAGTCAAAGTTGTATTATTCCTCGTTTGTCATTTTAACTGCAATTTAATGGTGGATATTGGTGATAATGGAGAGGGACTATATCCAGGGGATTGGGATGGGGTGATTGGGAGGGCATCAGACACTTCTCTGAGGTGTGCTTGGGTCTTCCACTCATCCCATTTCAGTCTCTTGGAGGACCCACTCACCCCAAGTAGACCCTCACCTGCCAATATACTTACATTTACCTTGTAAGGTAATACAAACCAACCACAGTACTTATGTGGTAGTCCTTCTTAAAATGTACAGTATGTACAATGTACGTACAGTGCATTCGGAAAGTATTCAGAACCCTTGACTTTTTCAACATTTTGTTACGTTACAGCCTTGTTCTAAAATTGATTAAATGTTTTTTCCCCCTCGTTAATCTACACACAATACCCCATAATGACAAAGCAAAAACAGGTATCGCATATAAAAAAACTCAAGTATCACAGTTACATAAGTATTCAGCCTGACAGATCTTGAGAGGCTCTGCAGAGACGAATGGGAGAAACTCCCCAAATACAGGTGTGCCAAGCTTGTAGCATCATACCCAAGAAGACTCAAGGCTGTAATCGCTGCCAATGGTGCTTCAACAAAGTACTGAGTAAAGGGTCTGAATACTTATGGAAATGTTATATTAGAATTTTGTATTTTTTTTTATTTGCGATACCTGTTTTTGCTTTGTCATTAAGGGGTATTGTGTGTAGATTGATGAGGGGGGGAAACTATTTTATCCATTTTAGAATAAGGCTGTATCTTAACAAAATGTGAAGTGCATCCTGGGTCTTCTTCTTGCTGCGCTTCAACTTCTCAATGGTTTTGTCCATTTCGGACATTTATGGGCAAAGATAATGATAAGCATAATGACAACCATCTTTCTCTGTCCTCATCAACGAGCCATCCTATTTAGGATAGTAGCTGGCTAATAGTAGCTGCCTATGCTGTCTACATCACGAAAGCAACTGCTCTCTAGGGTGTCTCTCTCTCATTTGCAGGCTGTCCCTTTCTCTCTGACTGCCCGCGCAAGTCCATGCAGCTGTAGGTGCAATGGATTGTGGTCATTTTAGTCAATTACCACATTTTCTGCACTAAACTATGTGGAATATTTATTCTCCTGTTGAAAACTACAACGTCCCGAAATATGTGCTTGATTTGATTTCTCTCTAGAGAAACGGCACATTGAGCTCACATAATAAACTAACTTAATGGATTTCAAATAATTGAACCGACGTCAGAGAATTGGTTGTTCTGAAACATTTTAATTACAGCTAAATCGCTCAATACTACTCACCATATCTTCATGTTTCGCAGTATTGGCCCGCTCTTTGTCAAAGGATATGGCGTGTAAGTTATTTTCCTCGTCGAGGCGCTCATTTTGTCTCTCCATCTCTTGCACAATATTCTATTGGATAGAAAAAGAAAATGCGTAGTCAATTTAAACACTATGGAGAAGAAAAAAATAATAAAAAATCTAATAATTGTCAGCATGACAATGACATGTGATCAAGATAATATTTCTTAGAGACTCACCTCCAATTCCTGGATCTTCTCCACAGATAAAGTGGCAGATTTTTCAGACAGCTTTTGCTTTTCTTTAAGTTCTTCGCCCTGAGGGGAACCCAGTAGAAATATACTGTCAAAACATTATGTACCTTAATTCACATTGAACTCAAAAGTCTGGATCTTAGTCAGTGAAAAGTCTCTGCAACTTACCTGTTGCTGCAGTTCAGCGACCTTTTGGAGTATCTCCTTCTTCTCTTGTTCAAGCTTTTTCATCCTGTCCACCATCTCTTTTTCAGTAGCGAATAAAAATGACAAGAGTATGAAATCAGACATGGTTTACACATGACAAGAACACCAGCCTGTAAGCAATATGAATGAGGATTCACTATGCACCCTAAATAGCCAGAGAGAAGAACTTACTTAGATATGACTTGCTTTTGACCTGTGAGAAGGAAAAGAAGTGGCAGCAAACAGCCTCCTCAACGGTAGCATACAATACATCATAGAATAACATAAAGCAATCAGATTATGAAATTATGAAAGCAGTAACTGTGCAACAATGACTTACAGATAGAATGCTCCTCCAGAAGAGGAAGCCGATGACCCCGGCACCTGCAGTGACCAGCACGGGTTCACAGGACACGCCGTAGAAGTCTGGACCTGGCTTCCAGTGCTCTGGCAGGCTGGTGACCATCTGGGGAGAGACAGGTCCAATCAGTGTTACTACAGCACATGTCAGGCTTAGCAAATAAGTTGGGTAATAGCTGGGCTGAGATGACAGAAGAAAATAAGTGATGTTAAAAACATTGAACTAAACCATCAGGCATTCCAGTGTTCTGTTTACAAGCATGGCTAATGGTTATCCCACTGAGCACCCTCTCAGTCAATGCAGAGGCATATCTTCAGATCAAATCAAGGTGGGTTTAGAAATAGATGTAGCCTATAACCTAGTTGTTGATCAAAATCAATAGAGAGAAGATTTGCCTTGACCTTATGCAATTAATGGGGATTGGATTGGACTGGGGCCCTACCACTGTCCAACCATGGTGACCTTTGCACAATACAGAACTTCCATCGCAGTCGCTCAGTGAAATTCAGGGATTGGCTAAATGAATCACCACAGAGTGGATCTAACTAACAAGCCTTAGGCCTATGTGGATTTAGAGTGCAAAAGATTGCATCATGTAGCCTTTCATCCTGTAAAATGGACAATAAACAAAATAGATGATTACATGACATATCACTAGACATGATCCACATGTAGATTTTAATGGCATGTAACCTCAAGTGATAGTTATGTAAGGGGAAGCTGTCAAAGCAAAATTCAACAACTTGAAGGCACCTCTCGATCTGAGACCCAGATATAGGAAGAACGGATACTGCTAGTCTGGAAAGTGAGCCATTTTTTAAATGAGGAAGAGGACAGGCAACTTCCACTTTGAAAAAAATCAACTAAAAGAGCAATTAAGTGATCCATTCTAGGCTGCAGCTATTTGGGAAATGCATTAGGTATTGTTGGACAAAATCATTCCCCAAGACAATGACGTTACCAACAAGATTCAGTTTCAATGTAGCTAGCCAGCCAGCCATATGGCGGCCTAAGACTTGACTAGCCAGCTAGCTATATTGTAGCCAACTACTTACATATGGAAGTACAAGACAGTACAAGACAGGCAGTTGATCAGATTCTGTCATCAGGGGCAAAGTGGGTAAAGATGTTGTTTCTTCCGAATCCATCGCTACTGTACGTTACTTTGACAGTTGAGCTGGCTATCTAGTTAGTTTGGCTTGTGACTTGCAATGCAACTCGTTTGCTTAAACCCGAAAATCCTCCTTTCACCAACTGATCAACGTAGTCGACTGTAATATTCATATGTGTAAACATACTGAATTATAATTGGATGCATTTTACCGCCATATCATACTGTGCTATGATTGGTTAAGACCACCCAAATGGTTAGGTCATGGTCAGTTTGATGCTGGTTGGCGATACGTGAACATGCCAGTTATAGCTAGCTAATAAAGAGCTACGTTAAGAAATATCCTGTAGTACTGCATTTTAACTTATTTTGTACAAAGTGTGCAAAACAAGACAGTATTGGTCTTCGGCACAACATATGCTTCAAAACGATCTAGTATGTTTTCAGTACCTTTGGTACAAATTCCATGAGAAAGTACAGGGAACTAACTAGTCTTTTGAACAGTTTGTGACAGAGCTGCGTCTGCTTGTGAAAGACTGATTATGCAAACAAGGATGAGATGGTCAGGGACCGTATTGTATTTGGAATACACTCACCGCGAGTGAGAGAAACTGTTGAATGTTGGGTCTGAGGTAACGTTGGACAAAGCTATCGACATAGCCAGATCTCACGAGCTAGCACAGGCTCAGATGAAAACCATTTCGCGTGGTAACACGAGCGCATCACGTGAACAAGCAGTGCACGCAGTCAGGCAGACATCAAAGCACACCTCCGGTGCACAGAGAGCGCGTTTTAGAACAGAGAGAGACATAACTCCAAAACAGAGCGACACAGACTCAAAACGCCCCAAAACATGTGGATGTTGCGGATACAAAGTGCATGGCGAACAAGGAAATTGCCCAGCTAAAGGCAAATAGTGTACTAAATGTGGAAAATGGAATCACTTTGCAAAAGTGTGCAGAGCTTACCGTGGAAAAACAGTACACACAGTGAGTGAAGATGAAATGTCAATCAAAGAGTCAAACGCTGATGAACTGTTTATTGATTCAGTGACACAGAAAAGTCAAATATCAGAGACAGAGCAAGCCTTTGCTGACATTGAGATAGGAACACAAGGCACAGAGCTAAAGTTCAAACTAGACACTGGTGCACAAGTAAACATTATTCCTCTTAATAAGTACTGCAGCTTGACATCTGAGTGCGAGCTACAGCCCACCACGCGCATACTGACTGGTTATGGTGGTGAACAGCTCCCAGTAAAAGGCACATGCACTTTCAAATGCAAATACAAGGAAAGTGACATGATGTTGGACTTTTATGTTGTTGACACTATAGCGCCTGCAGTGCTAGGTCTTAAAGCATGTTTAGACATGGACCTCATCAAGCTAGTTTTATCAGTGACAGCACCAGTAGAGACAGAAAATGTACTGGAGGAGTTGACTGATGTTTTTACAGGAATAGGATTATTCCCAGGAGAATGTACCATTCACCTTGACCCAGACGCAACCCCTGTGGTCTGCCCACCGAGAAAGATTCCCCTTGCTCTCTGTGCCCGTCTGAAGAAAGAGTTGGAGAGCATGGAGCAATCTGACATAGTTACCAAGGTTACAGAACCGACTGACTGGGTAAATGCCTTAGTGGTGGTGGAGAAAGTACGCAGAGGCAAGCTCAGAGTATGTCTCGACTAGAGGTCGACCGATTATGATTTTTCAACGCCGATACCGATTATTGGAGGACAAAAAAAGCCGATAAAAAAATGTTTTATATATATATATCATACACACACACACATTTTTGTAATAATGACAATTGCAACAATACTGAATGAACAATGAACACTTTTATTTTAACTTAATATAATACATAAATACACACACACATACACACACACAGCTCTGAAGTGACAATGATACTGAAGAGTCTGCTTAGGAGACAAATACTCTCAACTGTTTGAATAAAAATAGAGTTTAAGTTACCTGTGATGAATGTTGAAAACAAAAACTTTAATTTCTATATGCAGGAAATCCTATTTTAATAATGGGCATGGTAAGAATTGACAACCAAAGTGCGAATCATAATTCCCATGACACCTTCTAGCAAAATCTGAAAAGCGCTTCCTTCATTTATTCCATAGGATATTTTTAGATTCACTTAAAATAAGGTCTGTGTTTCGTGTAGGCTTACACCACCGTGCCAATTTTATAACTGTGTAGATATCCATAGGACAAGGTAACTCTGATCAATATTGGCTAAATATAAGCGAAGATAAATTTTTTTGTAGAGTGGATTTATGAAAATATGTTGACAAACGTCACCTTATCCTAGTGAGATTTACACGGGTATCAAAACGTCGAGGCGGTTTAAACCTGCACGAAACACAGACCTTATTTGAAGTAGATCAAGACATTCTCTATGGAAGACATGAAGGGTAAAATAAGGAACCCCTTTCACGTTAAGCGGCAAGTTATTACAGGAATTATAATGCGTCGACTATTTCTCTCTAAACCATATACCTTTGACTAATCCGGAAACTATCACCTCGAAAACAAAACGTTTATTCCGTTCCGTATTTTATCTAACGGGTGGCATCCATGAGTCTAAATATTCCTGTTACATTGCACAACCTTCAATGTTGTCATAATTACGTAAAATTCTGGCAAATTAGTTTGCAAAGAGCCAGGCAGCCCAAACTGTTGCATATACCCTGACTCTGCGTGCAATGAACGCAAGAGAAATGACACAATTTGACCTGGTTAATATTGCCTGCTAACCTGGATTTCTTTTAGCTAAATATGCAAGTTTAAAAATATATACTTGTGTATTGATTTTAAGGCATTGATGTTTATGGTTAAGTAACACATTGGAGCAATGACAGTTATTGATTGATTGTTTTTTATAAGTTAAGTTTAATGCTAGCTAGCAACTTACCTTAGCGTACTGCATTCGCTAACAGGCAGGCTCCTCGTGGAGTGCAATGTAATCAGGTGTTAGAGCATTGGACTAGTTAACTGTTGCAAGATTGGATCCCCCGAGCTGACAAGGTTAAAAATCTGTTCCTAGGCCGTCATTGAAAATAAGAATGTGTTCTTAACTAACTTGCCTAGTTAAATAAAGATTATATAAAGGTGTAAAAAAAAAAAAAAACGGCAAATCGGCGCCCAAAAATACCGATTTCCGATTGTTCTGAAACCGTGAAATCGGCCTGATTAATCGGCCTTTCCGAACGCCCCCATCAAACGCCCCCATTATCCTTTACCGACGCTAGATGGCATCACACACAAGCTAGCGGGAGCACACTACTTCAGTGTCATGGACGCTAGATCAGGCTACTGGGCTATCAAGCTCACAGAAGAGTCATCTAAGCTCACAACATTCAACACACCGTTTTGTGAGGATCTGTGTTTATTGCACTATAACCCAATACTACATCACGTGATTGAATATTAGCAACTGTTGGCCTGGGCGCCTGGGTTTATCGCTTGAGTTTAAGAAAAATACTTAAAATATATTCGGGGACTCTGAATCACATTTTGTCCTGATACCAGATTTGAATTGACGCAAATCCTTTATAGTTTGGACGCTACAGGTTCCGTCGCCTGCCTTCTGGGATTATCTCAGCCCAAGACGAGTTTCAGGGAAAGATCGACGAAGTGTACGAAGGCCTCAACGGAGTTGTGGCAATTGTGGGCAACATCCTTGTCTATGGTCGAACCAAAGATGAGCACGACCGAAACCCCCGCGCGATGCTGCTGCAAAGGTCCCGCGAGAGAGGAGTCCGGCTCAACCCCAAGAAGAGCACAGTCGGCGCTACAGAGGTCAGCTACTTCGGACATGTTCTTACAGCGACTAGAATCAAGCCAGATCCACAGAAGATCTTAGCCATAAAAGAAATGGAGCCACCAAAGAACCGTGCAGAGCTGGAAACAGTGCTTGGCATGGTCAACTACTTAGCCAAGTTCGCACACAGCCTCTCCAATGCTAATGCACCCCTGCGTCAACTGCTAAAGCAGTCCAGTGAGTTTCTCTGGGACAAGCAACACGACATTGTTTTCCAGAATGTGAAAGACTTGATCATGAGAGAACCAGGACCAATCCTTGCCTACTACGACCCCGACAAAGAGCTCAGACTCCAAGTGGACGCGTCGAAGTATGGACTAGGTTCAGTGCTACTGCAAGAAGGAAAGCCCATTGGCTACACGTCCAAATCTCTCACAGACTGTGAAATCAACTACGCTCAAATTGAAAAGGAGCTCTACGCCATTCTGTTCGGATGTTTCCATCAGTACATATATGGACGACAAGTCATTGTGGAATCCGACCACAAGCCCCTTGAGTCAATCATGAGGAAACCACTAGCCGCAGCCTCGCCAAGGCTACAGAGAATGATTCTTCAACTACAAAAATACGACTTCACAATCACTCACCGTCCAGGCAAAGACATCCCTGTCGCAGACACACTCTCCAGGAAGTTTCTTACCTATAAGGACAGCAGCCTCAGTGAAGGCATGGACATGCAAGTGCACACTGTGTACAGCAACTTACCAGTTAGTGACACAAAACTGAAGGAGATCCAAGCAGAAACAGAAAAGGACTCGCAACTTGCACAGCTGAGGAAAGTCATACAGGATGGATGGCCTGAGGAGAGGAGAAAATGCCCTCAGAGCGTCTCAGAATTCTGGAACCATCGTGATGACTATCACAGATCAACGGAATAATTTTCAAAGGAGAGAAATATCCTCATTCCTACCAGTTTCAGAGAAGAGATTTTGACAAAGATCCATGCTGGACACATGGGCTTGGAATGTGCAAACAAATAGAGGACATTGTTGGTAAATGCGCCATATGTCTTGAACGACGCCCCTCAAACACCAAAGAGCCAATGTTACCTCACTGTATCCCAGACCGACCCTGGCAGGTCGTGGCAACCGATCTGTTTACCTGGAACAACGAGGACTACATCGTAACAGTGGACTACTACAGCAGATACTTCGAACTCGACAACCTTCACAGCACTACATCTGCAGCTGTGATATACAAGCTGAAAGCAGCCTTTATCCAGGCATGGAATTGTAGAGACTTTAATATCTGACAATGGGCCCTGTTACAAATCAAATGAGTTTGAATCCTTCACAAAAGCATGGGAGTTCACACATGTCACCACAAGCCCGCATTACCCTCAAAGTAATGGCCTTGCTGAAAAATCAGTGCAGATTGCTAAATCACTCATGGATAAAGCAAAAGCAGACAAGAAAGACCCCTACCTCAGTCTCCTTGAATACCGCAACACTCCAGTTGACAACTTCAAATCACCAGCCCAGCTGTTGATGAGCCGCAGACTTCGCTCAATCCTTCCCAGCACCAACCAGCAGCTGCAACCTGAGGTCGTCAGCTACAAGGAAATGCATGAAAAACGTGCACAGAGACAACAACAACAAAAGCGATACTACAACAGGTCAGCTAGACCACTGCCACCACTGATCGACGGAGAGTCAGTTAGAATCCAGGAGCATGGCCTCTGGAAGCCAGCAGTCGTCATCCAGCCAGCTAACACTGAACGTTCATATCACGTCCGCACCGCAGAAGGAGCGGTGTACCGCCGCAATCGTCGTCACCTACTGAACACAAAAGAACAACACACTGATGAGATGAACTGTTCCCCTGAAAGAGAGCGTGATGGACTAAACACACACACACAGCACAACATACACCATACTTACCTGCAACATCACAAGAGCTGTTGACTGACACAGAAGCATGCTCAGCATCATATCGCACAAGGTCAGGAAGAGAGGTCAAGCCCAGAGCTGTCCTAGACCTGTGAAATGTCAAAGGGTGTAGGCGGATCGCTGCCCTAAAAGAGTTCCAGACTGTAAACTTGTTATTGAAAGTTCACTTGAAATGCTTTGGTATTGTATTTGTTTGAAATGTTAAGATGTATTTCTACTGTGATAGCTGATTTGCTGAGAATCCCTTGTACGAAAAGTAACAGTATGTTGGATCATTGTTTCAGAGTCTATGTTGATTCAGTTGGTGTAGTATGCAATATTACTTACCTTGAGTTCAAACTGCAGAGCATGTATTTTTTTTCTAAACGCTTAGAATATGTAAACATTTTTCTTTTGTTTTAAAAGAAGCGGGATGTAATAATCATATGTGTAAACATACTGAATTCTAATTGGATGCATTTTACCGCCATATCATACTGTGCTATGATTGGTTAAGACCACCCAAATGGTTAGGTCATGGTCAGTTTGATCCTGGTTGGCGATACGTGAACATGCCAGTTATAGCTAGCTAATAAAGAGTTACGTTAAGAAATATCCTGTAGTACTGCATTTTATTATTTTGTACAAAGTGTGCAAAACAAGACAGTCGACTACTGGAGAGGATCCTTCATCGTGGTTCTCTTTACCCAGGAGAGGACAATATGTACCTATCTTTCTAGCTACTATAACCTAAGCTTGAAGGTTAGCTTGCCAATGCTGGCTCTGCTTCGCCAACAACATGTCTACTAGCCTCCTTTTAGAGTTCTGAACGTGATTACTTTCTAAGCAAAACGCACAAAGCCTGGTAAAACGAGCGGGGTATCATTTATATCCCACCAATAAGCAAAAGACTGGCTGTGGACACTTAACTTCAGTCTACACTTCACTAGAACAAGTCAACAAAAAAATGGGAAAGGATCACTGAACCTGGGCTGCATTCAGTACGTTTTTACGTTCTGGAACGTTTAATTTAACGGAAACGGTGCTGTACTCAACTACCAGTTGAAAAAAGGGGAAGGGTTGGGTAACGCTGTCAGCATGGCAAATGCCGCCCCCCAAATAAAAATAATACATGCATTGTCCCAGCAATAATAAAATAAGTATGAATACTTGAGTCCTAAGCACTACATGCAGGCAATTAGTCAATTACAATAGGAAGGAAAGCCCATTCACAAGAGAGAAATACATGAAGTAACTTACCATAACACCATATATTCCAAGATACTCATAAAACAGGGTGACGAGACGACCAGATAAAATTAGCACTGATACAAATGATGAACCACTCTGCTCATCTTCATGGAAATCAGTGACAGCAGGTGACTCCAGAGATCCTGGAAATACAGCACAAGCAAATTAGGTTAATGCATACAGTTTACATCTCACCACAATTTCAAAAGTAGGGAAGTATAATGAACACCTACCTGAGGGAGGGTGATCCATGTCTACGCTAAGTACCTTGTCCAAGGTATTTTCCAAAATAGTTTGAGGACCCCTCTGGATTTCTTCTGGAGTTTTAGAGCTTGCCTGATTGTCTTTGTTTCTGTTAAAGTACCCACCATCCTCCTCAATGCCCATATCTGGTATCTTGTGACCCTCATGGGCAGGCTTCTCAGGTGCCTTAGTCTCTTCACCCGATTCTGTCACAGTGAGGTTGTCCTTGTCTGTGTCCTCCACAGAGTGCAGGAATGTCTTCTCTTCCTCCGCATCAGACATATCCCCATCTTTTGAAACATTCAGAGAGGTTCAAACAGTGAGTAAATGTTCATGCATTGCAATCTAACTGGCATTGTCAGGAAGTGTATTTGTTCTGTCAACAGATTACTATTTACTTTGTTGTACTTCTTGGGCATTTCTTAAATACAGCTTATTCTGCAAACCAAATCTCCAGGCAGTATTATCATGTCATTAGCAATGTATGAGACTTTCCAAATATTTATTTATTTATTTTTTAAATATTTTTTAAATATATATTTTTAAATTTTATCCCATTTTCTCCCCAATTTTCGTGGTATCCAATCGCTAGTAATTACTATCTTGTCTCATCGCTACAACTCCCGTACGGGCTCGGGAGAGACGAAGGTCGAAAGCCATGCGTCCTCCGAAGCACAACCCAACCAAGCCGCACTGCTTCTTAACACAGCGCGCCTCCAACCCGGAAGCCAGCCGCACCAATGTGTCGGAGGAAACACCGTGTACCTGGCCCCCTTGGTTAGCGCGCACTGCGCCCGGCCCGCCACAGGAGTCGCTGGAGCGCGATGAGACAAGGATATCCCTACCGGCCAAACCCTCCCTAACCCGGACGACGCTATGCCAATTGTGCGTCGCCCCACGGACCTCCCGGTCGCGGCCGGCTGCGACAGAGCCTGGGCGCGAACCCAGAGACTCTGGTGGCGCAGTTAGCACTGCGATGCAGTGCCCTAGACCACTGCGCCACCCGGGAGGCCCAAATATTTATTTAACAAAAGGTTTTAATCCTCCTATACTCTGACTTGAACATAAACTGAAAAAAAAAAAAAAAAAAAAAGCATTATTACCTGTGTCAGGGTGTAGTTGACTGCCCACTGCCATGGGAGCACTGTTTCTGGCCGTCGAGTACTTCTGACGCAGGGTGAACACCAATTCCTGGAAGTCGTCCAAGATGGAAGCTTCCTCAACAAACTCACCAGCATCCTGCTGCTGGTCAGCGTTCTCATGGGCATCCAGCATCCTCTCAATCTCATCCAGGATTGGGGTTTCAGAGGCTTCCAAAATGGCTTCCAGCACCTTTTCAATGTCCTCACGGGCGTTTGTCTGGGACAGCCGGGCAGCCTTCAGCTCCAGGTCAAAAAACAGGAACTCCAACCTAAAGAGGTTCTGAGGACCTAGAATCTTTTGGAGGCGCTCCATATCCTTCTCCTTGCAGCGGTCTCGCAATAGTGTCAGCCTCAACACATTGTCACTGTATTCCGCCTCTTTGTTTGGAAGGGGATCCAGAACTTTATCTTTAAGTGAGGGTGTGTGGCTTTCAGCATCATTTTCAGTCTCATGCACCTCAGGTTCTATGTCAATAGCCTCGTCGTGTTGGACCACATCCAACACATCACTGGATACAACATCGGTTTGTGTATAATTATTGGGTTGCTCTGGCCCAAATTCAGATAGACTTTCTGTGTCATTTTCATCAGTGTGCTCAGTTTTGGATAAAGACAATACTGCATTTTCATCCTCTAGCAACTCTTCCTCAATCTCTTCCCCCTCTAGGTGTATTGAATCCTCCTCCTCTATGGGGAGTTCTTGATGGCTCTCTTTCACCATTGTGTTTTTACTTGGATCTGGGACCTTCTCTACTTGTGAGAAATCTATTCTTCAACAGCTTGTTTCTGCTCTGATTCGTTAATTTTACTATCAAAAGTCTGAGAGCATGTCTGTCTGTGAGAGCTGTTTAGGGACTGGGCTGTCATCTTCTGTGAGATTCTCTGCTAAAGCCTCAGTGTGTTCAAAGGGACTCGCATCATCAGCAGGAGGTGTTGAAGGTTCGATGTCACCTTCTTCAGATTCATCCTCAAACTGCAACGTCTGAGAATCCTCATCAGGTACTTTGACAGCATCCTCACTGAAATTAGAGTCCACAGGTTCCTCAAAGATTAGCTCAGAGGAAGTAGAACAGCCAAATGACTCCTTGGGTTCTTCAATTTTGGGAGGCTCCTCTGGTGTAATCTCACCTTCGTCATCATCCTCCTCGTCATCTTCCTCTGAACCGGCAACATAAGCTATTCTTTCCCCACCACTGACAATGTTAAAAATGGTATCACCAAATGCAGACCACAGGTTATTGTCCTTGAAGTCCTGTTTCTGTGTATGAGGTACCTCTGATAGACTGTCTTCCTCATCTGTCTGATCAGATTCCGGAATGTTCTCGTGTTCCAAATTAGAACTTTCTTCAGAAAAAGCCAGCAATGGAGTTTCCCTGAGATGATAATCACTTTCCTCATCCTGCTGATATTCAGTCTTGTCACTTTCCTCGTCATATGGAGTCACCTTCCAAGTGTCCTCATCATTGGAAGTGACAGCATCAAAAGTTATTCCAAGTGTGATTTTTAACTCGGGAATAGGTCTGCCTTCTGAAAAACCATCAGGTCTAACTCAGGATCATCTTTGGATTCAGGTTCTGAGGGGGTTTCTTTGATCTCACCTTCCTCTGGTTCAACAACACTGTACGGCACAGAGTCCTCTGTCCTCTGCTGATCTTTCTGAAGGTAATCTTTGATCCTCTCAGCTGTGGTCTCAAGTACAGTGTTAGATTCCACTCCCTTTGTGTCAAGAGTTTCAGGCTGAGGCAGAGAGGACTCTAAAGCCTCAAAATGTCTCAGATCATCATTATCTGGAACCTCTACAACCTTATCAATGTCCTCAGGTACATCCCTATCAATCTCATCATTTTCTAACAGTGTCACTTCAGGTGGAGGCTCATCCACTTCCACCGTGGTGCTCTCAGCACTTTTGTTTAGGTACAAAGTCTCTGTGGTTACTTGCACAGATTCCTCCTTGTCTGTTAACAATAAAGAGGAACCTAACAGTGAATCAATGGCATAACTGTCAAACTTATCGTGTCCAGTGTCAAAGCAAACAATGTCGGTTTCCTGAAAAGAAAAAGAAAACATTGTTTGAGTCATACTACCTGTCATGTTCCTGACCTTATTTCCTTTATTTTGTCTTTGTTTAGTATGGTCAGGACGTGAGCTGGGTGGGCATTCTATGTTATTTATTTCTATGTTTAGGTTGGTTAACTAGCCTGATATGGTTCTCAATCAGAGGCAGGTGTTTTACGTTTCCTCTGATTGAGAACCATATTTAGGTAGGCTATTCACACTGTTTGTTTGTGGGTGATTGTTCCTGTGTTAGTGTTTATGCCACACAGGACTGTTTCGTTTGTGAGTTTGTTCCTGTTCGTGCGTTCTTCGTTGTCTGTAAGTTCTCATGTTCAGGTCTGTTTACGTCGTTTATTGTTTTGTAGTTTGTTAAGAGTTTTTTCGTGTTCGTCTTTCTTTAAATAAATCATTATGTCTTCATACCTCGCTGCATATTGGTCCGATCCTTGCTCCTCCTCAGAAGAGGAGGAGAACGAACGTTACACTACCTATTTCAGAAAGAAGTTCAGTCATTCCAGACAATGTTTTAAGCGATGATGCATTGGCAGTAGTGAACTAGGCCTACATCTATTTATTGACTTACCTCAGCAGGAATCTCCAATTCTTTTTCAGTGTATATGTGATTGATTACGAGTTGGTCCTTATTGAAGTAACCAAAGCGGTTACCAACCTATTGTAAGAAATGGAAACAAAACAGAGAATGAAACATGTTAACAAAACAGAAAAAGCTTCAACATTCCTTCTAGACTGCAATGTTATCACATACAGTACCAGTAAAAAGTATGGACACACCGACTCATTCAAGGGTTTTTCTTTATTTTCTACATTGTAGAATAATAGTGAAGACATCAAAACTATGAAATAACACATATGGAATCATGTAGTAACCCCAAAAAAGTGTACAAAAAAAATATCTAAATATATTTTATATTCTTCAAAGAAGCCCAAATCAAATTTTATTGGTCACATACACGTATTTAGCAGATGTAATTGCGGGTGTAGCAAAATGCATGGTGTGTTGTTGAAACAGGAATGCTTTTACAACAGTCTTGAAGGAGTTCCCACATACAGTATGTTGAGCTCTTGTTGGCTGCTTTTCCTTCACTCTGTGGTCCAATTCATCCCAAACCATCTCAATTGGGTTGAGGTCGGGTGAATGTGGTCAAAAAGCCCTTACACAGCCTGGAGGTGTGTTGGGTCATTGTCCTGCTGAAAAACAAATAATTGTCCCACTAAGCACAAACCACATGGGATGGCATATCACTGCAGAATGCTGTGGTAGCCATGCCGGTTAAGTGAGCCTTGAATTCTAAATAAATCACAGACAGTGTCACCAGCAAAGCACCCCCACACCTCTTCCATGCTTCACGGTGGGAACCATCCATGCGGAGATAATTCGTTCACCTACTCTGCATCTCAGAAAGACACGAAGGTTGGAACCAAAACTCTCAAATTTGTACTCATCAGACCAAAGGACAGATTTCCACCAGTCTAATGTCCATTGCTCGTGTGTCTAGGCCCAAGCAAGTCTCTTCTTATTATTAGGGTCCTTCAGTAGTGGTTTCTTTGCAGCAATTCAACAATGAAGGCCTGATTCACGCAGTCTCCTCTGATCAGTTGATGTTGGGCTATGTCTGTTACTTGAACTCTGTGAAGCATTTACTTGGGCTTCAATATGAGGTGCAGTTAACTCGCAGCAGTCTTCCTTTCGTGTGGCAGTCCTCATAAGAGCCAGTTTCATCATAGCGCTTGATGGTTTTTGCGACTGCACTGTTCTTGCCATAATATGGACTTGGTCTTTTACCAAATCTTCTGTATACCACCCCAACCTTGTCACAAGACAACTGGCTCAAACGCATTAAGAAGGAAATAAATTCCACAAATAACATTTTAATAAGGCACACCTGTTAATTGAAATGCATTCCAGGTGACTACCTCATGAAGCTGGTTGACAGAATGCCAAGTCTGTGCAAAGCAGTCATCAAGACAAGGGGGGGCTACTTTGAAGAATCTAAAATATATTTGATTTGTTTAACACTTTTTTGGTTGCTACATGATTCCATGTGTTTTCCAAAGTGTTGATGTCTTTACTATTTTCTACATTGTAGAATAATAGTGAAGTAAAACCCTTGAATGAGTAGGTGTGTCCAAACTTTTGACAGGTACTGTAATTTAATATTAACTCATACTTACACTCCCTGCACATATATTTGTCCTTTGGCCTGAGAGTTTATAGTAGACATATATAGTCTCTCCTTTTTTAAATGACAGAAACCGACAGTCTGGTCCGGTGAAATCGCTGAAAGCTTTGCCCCGGCACAGGAACACTGTGGAGAGGAATGATTCAAAGATCAGTTGTTTCACGCCTACCAAAGATTCCAGCCCATTACCTCAGCGTCCACCCTATGTGCCCCATGCACAATCAGGGCGTGAATAGAATACACATCACTAAAGTAAGCCTTGTTTTATCTGCTTCTCTTTTTACAGAGCCAGAGTATCCAAAAGGAAAGCCAAGCATTAAGGCTAAATAGAATATTGTTTTTGTCTTGATAGGGTAGATGTAAAAAGCGAAGAACTTGCAAGCAGAGGGGTTAATGACATGCCAGTATTTTATGTCAACAATAGCTAGCTTTATAGCTAACCAGGCCTATAATCCATCTTGCAATTTGCTTCCTAAACCAACACAGAAGTGTGATATATTAATGGTCAGTTTAGTAAGTAACTATAGTAGTTGATTACAATTAAGCTCACATCTATATTATTGTGTGTAGCTAGCTAGTTAGTTAACTAAGAAGACTGCCAGATCAATTGGCAAGTTGTCATGTAGTTAGTTAGTCAATGTTCACAAGTTTGGATTAGCTATGGGCCCTTGTGTGGCTTTGCCTTTGGGTTCAAGAAAATATATAGGCCGAAAGCTTGTTTACATGGTCCAAGCTACTAATGTAGTTACTACAAAAACACAGTTATTATAGTTCCAGAATTTGGCAACTAGTCAGGCAGTAGCCAACACAGGCCGAGACTTCGATTCGGCTACAACTAAGCAAGCTTAGGTTATTATGCATTGGTAGTGTAACGACCCTGGGTTTATAAGCGCGGAAATCTGCACGAAACTGCTTTTGCGGCACAGTCGATAGCGCGCCGGACCTTGGGCTAGAAGTTCGAGGGTTCGAGACCTGCTCCCCACTGTTTCATTACAATGGTGTCAGAAGTGATCGGACCTTGCATCGACGACAGTGTGTGTGCTTGGCCGATGAGCGCGTTCCTGTAAGACGTAGAGTCGTAAGCTAGCGCGAGGACACGCACTTTGAAAGGAGGGAGTAGTGTAACGACCCTGGGTTTATAAGCGCGGAAATCGACTCTGCCGCACGAGCATGCTTTTGCGGCACAGTCGATAGCGCGCTGGACTTCGGCTAGAAGGTCGAGGGTTCGAGACCTGCTCCCTAACTGTTTCATTACAGTATTTACAACTAACGTTAACGATAGTTGCGCTAGGTTAGCCGAGTTCATCCCCTTGAAATGACAACGCCGGTCAAGCTAGCTAGCTATGGAAAGATGGAAGCATCCTGAAAGTTCGCTTGAGTTTAGCGCCAAGTACTTACCATTGCATTCCTCGTCTGCACTGTCTTGTTTTGCACACTTTGTACAAAATAATAAAATGCAGTACTACAGGATATTTCTTAACATAGCTCTTTATTAGCTAGCTATAACTGGCATGTTCACGTATCGCCAACCAGGATCAAACTGACCATGACCTAACCATTTGGGTGGTCTTAACCAATCATAGCACAGTATGATATGGCGGTAAAATGCATCCAATTATAACTCAGTATGTTTACACATATGAATATTACATCCCCCTTCTTTTAAAACAAAATATATTTTTTTACATATTCTAAGCGTTTCTTTTGAAAACATGCTCTGCAGTTTGAACTCAAGGTAAGTAACCATTTATATTGCATACTACACCAACTGAATCAACATAGACTCTGAAACAATGATCCAACATACTGTTACTTTTCGAACAAGGGATTCTCAGCAACTCAGCTTTCACAGTAGAAATACATCTTAACATTTCAAACAAATACAATACCAAAGCATTTCAAGTGAACTTTCAATAACAAGTTTACAGTGTGGAACTCTTTTAGGGCAGCGATCCGCCTACACCCTTTGACATTTCTCGGTTCTAGGACAGCTCTGGGCTTGACCTCTCTTCCTGACCTTGTGCGATATGATGCTGAGCATGCTTCTGTGTCAGTCAACAGTTCTTGTGGTGTTGCAGGTAAGTATGGTGTATGTTGTGATGTGTGTGTGTGTGTGTGTGTGTTTAGTCCATCACGTTCTCTTTCAGGGGAACAGTTCATCTCATCAGTGTGTTGTTCTTTTGTGTTCAGTAGGTGACGACGATTGCGGCGGTACACCGCTCCTTCTGCGGTGAGGACGTGCTATGAACGTTCAGTGTCAGCTGGCTGGATGACGACTGCTGGCTTCCAGAGGCCATGCTCCTGGATTCAAACTGACTCTCCGTCGATCAGTGGTGGCAGTGGTCTAGCTGTCGTAGTATCGCTTTTGTTGTTGTTGTCTCTGTGCACGTTTTTCATGCATTTCCTTGTAGCTGACGACCTCAGGTTGTAGCTGCTGGTTGGTGCTGGGAAGGATTGAGCGAAGCCCGCGGCTCATCAACAGCTGGGCTGGTGATTTGAAGTTGTCAACTGGAGTGTTGCGGTATTCAAGGAGGCTGAGGTAGGGGTCTCTCTTGTCTGCTTTTGCTTTGTCCATGAGTGATTTAGCAATCTGCACTGATTTTTCAGCAAGGCCATTACTTTGAGGGTAATGTGGGCTTGTGGTGATGTGTAAACTCCCATGCTTTTGTGAAGGATTCAAACTCATTTGATTTGTAACAGGGCCCATTGTCAGATATTAAAGTCTCTACAATGCCATGCCTGGCAAAGGCTGCTTTCAGCTTGTGTATCACAGCTGCAGATGTGGTGCTGTGAAGTTTGTCGAGTTCGAAGTATCTGCTGTAGTAGTCAACTGTTACGATGTAGTTCTCGTTGTTCCAGGTGAACAGATCGGTTGCCACGACCTGCCAGGGTCGGTCTGGGATACAGTGAGGTAACATTGGCTCTTTGGTGTTTGAGGGGCGTCGTTCAAGACATATGGCGCATTTACCAACAATGTCCTCTATTTGTTTGCACATTCCGGGCCAAAACAAAATGTCCCGTGCTCTCTGTTTGCACTTTTCCATGCCCATGTGTGTGTCCAGCATGGATCTTTGTCAAAATCTCTTCCTGAGACTGGTAGGAATGATGATTTTCTCTCCTTTGAAAATAATTCCGTTGATCTGTGATAGTTCATCAGGATGGTTCCAGAATTCTGAGACGCTCTGAGGGCATTTTCTCCTCTCCTCAGGCCGTCCATCCTGTATGACTTTCCTCAGCTGTGCGAGTTGTGAGTCCTTTTCTGTTTCTGCTTGGATCTCCTTCAGTTTTGTGTCACTAACTGGTAAGTTGCTGTACACAGTGTGCACTTGCATGTCCATGCCTTCACTGAGGCTGCTGTCCTTATAGGTAAGAAACTTCCTGGAGAGCGTGTCTGCGACAGGGATGTCTTTGCCTGGACGGTGAGTGATTGTGAAGTCGTATTTTTGTAGTTGAAGAATCATTCTCTGTAGCCTTGGCGGGGCTGCGGCTAGTGGTTTCCTCATGATTGACTCAAGGGGCTTGTGGTCGGATTCCACAATGACTTGTCGTCCATATACGTACTGATGGAAACGTTTACATCCGAACAGAATGGCATAGAGCTCCTTTTCAATTTGAGCGTAGTTGATTTCACAGTCTGTGAGAGATTTGGAAGCGTAGCCGATGGGCTTTCCTTCTTGCAGTAGCACTGCACCTAGTCCATACTTTGACGCGTCTACTTGGAGTCTGAGCTCTTTGTCGGGGTCGTAGTAGGCAAGGATTGGTCCTGGTTCTCTCGTGATCAAGTCTTTCACATTTCTGGAAAGCAATGTCGTGTTGCTTGTCCCAGAGAAACTCACTGGACTGCTTTAGCAGTTGATGCAGGGGTGCATTAGCATTGGAGAGGCTGGGTGCGAACTTGGCTAAGTAGTTGACCATGCCAAGCACTATTTCCAGCTCTGCACGGTTCTTTGGTGGCTAAATTTATTTTATGGTTGAGATCTTCTGTGGATCTGGCTTGATTCCAGTCGCTGTGAGAAGATGTCCGAAGTAGCTGACCTCTGTAGTGCCGACTGTGCTCTTCTCTGGGTTGAGCCGGATTCCTCTCTCACGGGACCTTTGCAGCATCGCGCGGAGGTTTCGGTCGTGCTCCTCTTTGCTTCGACTATAGACAAGGATGTCGTCCACAATTAGTGGATCCAACTAGTGGTCAGTATGCACTACTACACCCTCTCTCACATGAACGCTAACATTACTGGTTTCAGTGGGAAAGATGGTAAATGGTTCAGACATTAATGGCAAATATAAAAAACTAAGATACCCAAGTTACCGGAGTCTACAATTGCCGACTGTTAATGTAGAGTAGGGATAGTGAGAAGTAACATTCAAGACTGAAGCAATTACCCCCTCTAGTGGTAAACTTTATACTGTACCAGGTTACTACACACACTGATAATACAAAACATTGAGGACACCTGCTCTTTCCATCACAGACTATTTAAACATTTCAAATTCAGTGCAAAGTAATGTAGTGCATTGGTGTCTAGATCCCTCTTGGGTGGCAAAGTGTCACAAGAATCCTGTGGGGAGAGAAAACAAGAGAATACATTAAATTAATGGGTGTTAACTAATCAGGGTTCAACAAAGCACTTCAAGTCCTCAAATCCTTCAAAAGAGAGAGAGAAGGAGAAAGGAGTATGGTCCCTGCAGTAGGACTACATGCTGGCCATGAGGTTCTCCAAGTGGTACTCCAGGAGGCTGGAGAGCTCCGTGAACAGAGACTCTGGGTTAAAGTACCAGGCCAGCTGCTGGCCAAACATGTCATCTAGCAGAGCCATCAGCCGGCCCTGAAGAGAACACCACACAACACATAGAAAATGGCTCTGAGTTACTAGCTTATCAAGAGGAGAGAGACAATTAGAAATACTCCCCCTAAAATGACATTGGAACCTGGTTAACCATGAATAAGGAAGTAAAAAGGAAGTACACTAAGAATATGGAAGTAAACAGGAAGTAACCTCTTGACTCTTACATTGAGCAGCAGCAGGTATCTGTCAGCCTCTGGCTCCATGTTGGCAGCAGTGGGCAGGAAGGAGTACAGGAGAGCGTACAGACGCTCCACAAACCCACCGGCGTGCTAAAGGAAACAAAGGAGGAGAAAAGAGGAGAGAATAGAAGAGAAGAGGAATTTAAGTGAAACTGCTAATAGAGAGATATCAAAACATGTACCAGTGAGATGCTACTTACCACCATCATGGACTTCTGAGCTGTCATCATCCCAAACAGCACCAGCTCAAAGAGGACATCTATCATGTTCACATGATGGATCTAGGACAAGAAAACACGTTTGGAGAAAATAGGAATGATTTCATATAGATCAGCTACTGTGATGTATAAAAGACATGCATGTGGAAGAACTCAGTGAGACTTGAAAGAGTTAATGAACTCACCTTTGCCTCAGCAAGCTCCCTCTCAATATCATTCCGCTTGGAGGGGTCACTCAGGTAGTCCACAAAGTCGTTATAAGTACGGATGAACTTGGCCTCGTCCTATGACAAAGAAAAGAGCATCTTAGTGAAAAGAACACATTTCACCTCAGGGGCGCTCTCTTTCCCTTGAAAGAGAATGCGTTAGTGAGTTACCATGTGGTTGGCCTGAACCAGTGCGCCCAGGAGGACCCAGGAGGACCCACAAACAGATGGTTCCTGCTCAGGGTGGAACCAAGCAGGGTCTAGGGGAGAGGGAAGAGTTAGGGTGAGACATCTTCCTCTAGGAGAGAACAAGAAGTCACAGAGAGAAAAAGAAAAGTGTGTCCACTCACAGTGAAGGCCTGGCGCAGGGAGACGAGCCTCAGGGCGATGTCCTCCACTCTCTTGGTGGTAAGGTAGAGGCTATGAAAGGGAGGGATTGGAGCATGTCAA
Organism: Salvelinus namaycush; assembly: GCF_016432855.1. Lineage (NCBI taxonomy): Eukaryota > Metazoa > Chordata > Actinopteri > Salmoniformes > Salmonidae > Salvelinus > Salvelinus namaycush. The sequence continues at coordinate 169,360 of NW_024061431.1, forward strand.
CCATTAGAGTCAATGGGGGATAGCAGCATTATGACCACTATCCTTCAGCATCTGACAAGCCCAGACTACACAGACATTTAGAGGAACTCACTTTACCAGAGGAACCTCCCTCTCCTCAGGCAGCATGTCCTCCTCCCAACCCTACGACAACAAAACAAGCATTCAAAATCAGTGACCAATGAGCATACATTTAGTTTTACTTGTATTTAAGAGCATTTGAAGGCCACGGAAGGAGAGTTGTATGCCATTGAAGCTCGTCTGGAGGGTAGTTAACACAGTGTCCAAAGAAGGGCCAGAAGTATACAGAATGGTGTCATCTGCGTAGAGGTGGATCAGAGACTCACCAGCAGCAAGAGCGACATCATTGATGTATACAGAGAAGAGTCGGCCCAAGAATTGAACCCTATGGCACCCCCATAGAGACTGCCAGAGGCCCGGGCTACAGGAAGCCGATTTTACACATTGAACTCTATCGGAGAAGTAGTTAATGAACCAGGCGAGGCAATCATTTGAGAAACCAAGGCTGTTGAGTCTGTCGGTAAGGATGTGGTGATTGACAGAGTCGAAAGCCTTGGCCAGGTCAATGAATACGGCTGCACAGTATTGTTTCTTATCGATGGCGGTTAAGATATCGTTTAGGACGTTGAGCGTGGCTGAGGTGCACCCATGACCATGATAGAGCATGATGCTTGCAACGCCAGGATAGTGGGTTCGATTCCCGTCATCACCCATACATAAACGACAGCAGGTTTTATTGTAAGTCGCTTTGGATAAAAGTGTCTGATGAATGACATATTATTTTTATATAGTCACTTACTTGCTATACAATGTAGAGAGAAAAAGGGTCAATTCAAGAGGGAGCTACGAAATGCATGTCCAAACATCGTTTTCTTTGCCTGATGTCATTAGAAATTACATATAATTAATCATTAGCTTGTTCTCAACAATATTATAACATTAATATACTTGTACTTGACAGTGTTGATGAAATAATAATGATCATTTGCTGTGACCATTACTAGTTTAGACTGCACCGCACTTGGTTGTATGTGTTCCATATTTGGTGTTGTGAGGTTAAATCTCAGAGTAAATCGTCGGTAACTTTTCAACCATATATGGTAGAGACATTGGGTTTAGACTATTGTTTTCTGACATAATGTTCTATTGATAACCTTGAATGAATTACTAATTTTATGTTTTTGGCTATTTTGCTACCAGATGCTTTCCTATATCGTTGGTATAATATAAAATACAAATACCAAATATTGTGTTTTATAAAGTCACTAGCTAGATGGGAAGAATGAGACAAACAAGGTGATTTTTTATTGTGTTGTTTAACTCCTGAAAGTATAGTCTTTTCCACAGTGGGCTATAAAGTCTTTTGGAGGACATATTGACCAAATTCAGACAAGGGGGGGCCACAGCCCACGGAAAAAAAGCACTGAAGGCTCTACACTACCGGTCAAAAGTTTTAGAACACCTACTCATTCAAGGGGTTTTCTTTATTTTTACTATTTTCTACATTTTAGAAAAATAGTGAAGACATCAAAACAATGAAATAACACATATGGAATCATGTAGTAACCAAAAAAGTGTTAAGCAAATATATTTTAGATTCTTCAAAGTAGCCACCCTTTGCCTTGATGACAGCTTTGCACACTCTTGATATTCTCTCAACCAGCTTCATGAGAAAGTCACCTGGAATGCATTTCAATTAACAGGTGTGCCTTCTTAAAAGTGGAATTTCTTTCCTTTTTAATGCGTTTGACACAATCAATTGTGTTGTGACAAGGTGGGGGGGTATACAGAAGATAGCCCTATTTGGCAAAATACCAAGTCCATATTATGGCAAGAACAGCTCAAATAAGCAAAGAGAAATCATTATTTTATGACATGAAGGTCAGTCAATATGGAATATTTCAAGTGTAGTTGCAAAAACAATCAAGCACTATGATGAAACTGGCTCTCATGAGGATCACCACAGCAATGGAAGACCCAGAGTTACCTCTGCTGCCGAGGATAAGTTCATTAGAGTTACCAGCCTCAGATATTGCTGCCCAAATAAATGCTTCACAGAGTTCAAGTAACTGACACATCTCAACATCAACTGTTCAGAGGAGACTGTGTGAATCAGGCCTTTATAGTTGAATTGCTGCAAAGAAACCACTATTAAAAGGACACCAATAAGAAGAAGAGACTTACTTGGGCCATGAAACACAATCAATTTGTCCTTTGGTCTGGAGCCCAAATTTGAGATTTTTGGTTCCAACTGCCATGTCTTTGTGAGATGCGGTGTGGGTGAACAGATGATCTCTGCATGTGTATTTCCTACCATAAAGCATTGAGGAGGAGGGTATATGGTGTGGGGGTGCTTTGCTGTTGACACTGTCTGTGATTTATTTAGAATTCACACTTAACCAATATGGCTACAACAGCATTCTGCAGCTATACGTCATCCCATCTGGTTTGGGCTTAGTGGGACTATCATTTGTTTAAATAAATTATTATAAAAAAATAAAAACAATTGTTTGTTACTTTTACACCTTTTTCGTGGTATCCAATTGGTAGTTACAGTCTTGTCTCATCGCTGCAACTCCCGTATGGACTCGGGAGAGGCGAAGGTCGAGAGCCGTGCGTCCTCCAAAACACAACCCAGCCAAGCCGCACTGCTTCTTGACACAATGCCTGCTTAACCCGGAAGCCAGGCGCACCAATGGGTCGGAGGAAACACCATACACCTGGCAACGCTGTCAGTGTGCATTGCGCCCGGCTCGCCACAGGAGTCGCTAGAGCTCGATGGGACAAGAACATCCCTGCCGGCCAAACCCTCCCCTAACCCGGACAACGCTGGGCCAATTGTGTGCCGCCCCATGGGTCTCCCGGTCGCGGCCCGGCTGCGACAGAGCCTGGACTCCAACCAGGATCTCTAACTGCACAGCTTACCTTAGACCACTGCGCTACTCAGGAGAATTCATTTGTTTTTCAACAGGACAATGACCCAACACACCTCCAGGCTGTGTAAGGGCTATTTTCCCAAGAAGGAGAGTGACGGAGTGCTGCATCAGATGACCTGGCCTCCACAATCCCCCGACCTCAACCAAATTGAGATGTTTTGAGATGAGTAGGACCGCAGAGTAAAGGAAAAACAGCCAACAAGTGCTCAGCATATGTGGGAACTCCTTCAAGACTGTTGGAAAAGCATTCCACGTGAAGTTGGGTGAGAGAATGCCAAGAGTGTGCAAAGCTGTCATCAAGGCAAAGGGTGGCTATTTGAAGAATCTCAAATATACAGTATGATATGTTTTGATATGTTTCACACTTTTTTGGTTACTACATGATTCCATTTGTGTTATTTCATAGTTTTGATGTCTACACTATTATTCAACAATGTAGAAAATAGCATTTTCTTCTTTGACGCACTTTATGTCTAAACTTCTTTACAGTGAAATGTTCTTGATTGGTGATCTCAATTGGTGTTGGTTAAAACCGGTGTCTGATGATTTAAAAATGTTTCACCCACTCGCCCAAATCTTAAATGCCCAGATAAATCTACCCTGATTGATTTGATATTAACAAATGTTCCACATAAATATTCTGCGGTTGGTGTTTTTTGTAATGATTTAAGTGACCATTATGCTGTTAGAAATACTAAGGTTCCTAAGACAAACCCATGTTTTATTCGTAAGAGAAATTTGAAGTGTTTTAATGAAATTCTTTCATGATTTGTTTTATTTTGACTGGAGCAAGATTGAGTTTATCCCTGATGTGGAAACTGCCTGGATATTCTTTAATGATGTTTTTCTCCAAATAGTAAACACACATGCCCCATTCCGCAGGTTCAGGGTTAAAGGGCGGGATAATCCATGGTTTTCTTCTGAGCTGTCTTGTATTATTCACTACCGTAATCTAGCCTGGGCTAAAGCAAGGAAATCATGTTCTGATGCTGATTGGCTTATTTTTAGGCAGTTACGAAACAAGTGTTCTTTTCTTCTCAGGAAGGTCAAGTCTGAATATTTTATGTCTGTTTCCACTGATAACCTGAATGACCCTAGAAAGTTTTGGAAGGCTATTAAGTCTATGTCTGGTAACAGTAATGTTAATGAATTACCGTCATGTGTTTTGAAGGACTCTCTTGCTGTATATGACAAAACTGAAATGCTGAATTGTTTCAATGAGCACTTTGTATCATCTGGTAGGCTGTTTGATTCAGTGTGCTCTGTCTCTGTACAACCCTGTGTGGATGAACCAGTGTCCTCTGTCTCTGTACAACCCTGTGTGGATGAACCAGTGAGAGCTGGTCAAACTTTTTGCTTTTTGCCATTCTCAGTGCAGGTGGTACATAAAGCCCTGAAATCCTTAGATCAGAGAAAGCCTGCAGGTCTTGATCATTTGGATCCCTGCTTTTTAAATCTGGCAGCTGATTTCATAGCTGAACCACTTACATATCGGTTCAATCTAACCCTGGAATGTAATGATATTCCGAAAATCTGGAAATTAGCATTTGTCCTTGTCACGAATCCCGCTTCCTGAGTCTGTTTTTGCCTGTGTTCTGTCCTGGAGTGTTTTTTCCGGTGTCCTGGAACGCACCCTGTCTGGTTGCCGGGCGACGTAGCTGGTTGGGAGATCTCTGATTTACCGCACCTGTTTCCAATCCACTATCTGCACACCTGGTCCTGATCATCACCCCTCCACTTCATAAGCACTGACCTGACATCCATTCCCTGCCGGATCGTTAGCCATGAACAGTATGTTGTGCCAGTGTATCAGCCTCCAGTTTGATAGAGTTTGTTTTGTTGTTTTGTACGTTTTGCTTGCCTTGAACTCACTTCCGTTTTTTCTGTCTACAGTCATTCACCCGGAACACTCATCTCATCCCTACCTGGTCGTCGGTGACTTCAGTTACTTCATTGGATCTGCCTATTCAATCCCATCAACTCACCTCCGCTGCCCGCTCTGTCACTTGGATTTTTCTATCACTACATTCAAACTTGTAAATAAATACTCACCTTCGTCTTACTCTCCTTGTCCTGGTCTGCTTCTGGGTTCAACTTTAGAAAACCGTGACAGTCCTACCATTTTTAAAAGTGGGAGATCCAACTCTTTTAAATAATTATAGGCCAATCTCAAAGCTGTCACCCCTGGTGAAATTACTTGAAACCCTTGTGAGTGAACAGCTAAAATAGTTTTTTATTTACTAACTCTATTTCATCAATGTACCAATTGGGCTTCAGGAAGAAGCATAGCACAATTACAGCAGCCATGAAGCTTTTAAATGATATCACTGAAGCCCTTGACAAAAAACACTGTCTCTCACTTTTTATTGATCTCTCTAAGGATACAGTTGATTTTTGATACAGTTGATCATGCTATACTAAGGCAGAGATTGTCGAGTGTAGGTCTTTCAGAGCATGCAGTTGCATGGTTTGCTAACTATCTATCTGATAGAACTCAGTGCACTCAATTTGATGGGCTTATGTCTGTTAAATTGTCTGTTTTTAATGGTGTGCCCCAAGGCTCTGTACTTGGTCCTCTCTTATTCACTATTTATATAAATGATTTAGACAAAAATGTCCAAAATGCGCAACTTAATTTTTATGCTGATGATACTGTTATTTACAGTTGTGCCTCGTCTCTTACAAAAGCTTTCCAGAACTTGCAAACTGCTTTTTATACTGTTCAACATACCTTGTGTCAATTGAAGCTTATCCTCAATACTGACAAAACTAAACTAATGGTGTTTTCTAAAGCAAGAAATAGACCTCTGAACCTTTCACCTATTACTACCTGTCAGGGCAAGGAGATTGAGGTTGTAACCTCATATAAATATCTTGGAATTTTAATTGCATATTCAACAACTTACAAAAAAATTGAAGCTGAAATTGGGATTTTATTTTAGGAATAAGGCCTGTTTTTCTTTTGAAGCCAGAAGGAGGCTAGTATCAGCTACATTTATGCCTTTACTAGACTATGGGGATATTTTATATATGAATGCTTCCGCTCAGTGTTTGAGATCAATTGACACCCTTTACCATGGTACTTTGACATTTATTTTGCAAAACTGCAAAACCCTTATGCACCACTGCACTTTGTATACCAGGGTTGGCTGACCTTCTCTAGTCACTCGTAGGCTCAGTCACTGGTATACTTTGATTTATTAAGCCATTTTGGGTTTACTACCTTTTTATTTGGGCATTTTTATTGTTCAGAAATGATACCTGCGCCATCGTCTTGGAACGCCTTACAAAATACTTTTAAACTGGAAGAACTTGTCCCGATTGGTATTTTTAAATCACTGATGAATGATCTTGAGACTGATTCCCTGACCTGTCAATGTTTTTAATTTGCTGTTTTGATTTTTGTTATACTCTTGTGAATTCAATGGTTTCTACTAGATTACTTGTAGTTTTTCATGTTGTTTGTCTGTATTTTTGTAATGACTTGGTGCTGCCTATCTTGGCCAGGACGCTCTTGAAAAGGAGATTTTAAATCTCAATGAGCCCTTACTGGTTAAATAAAGGTTAAATAGTCAAAATAAAGAAAAACCCTTGAATGAGTAGGTGTTATAATAGCAATAAGGCACCACTGAGGTTTGTAGTATATCGCCAATATACCACCCCTCCTTGGGCCTTACTGCTTAAATAACCCATATCTCTTTTATAACAGGATATTATCATTGACTATATGAAAGTGCATGTATGAATGAGTCTGATTTACCGTTTTCAATGGCAGGTTCACCTTCTGAAGCCGGATGAGGTTCCCAAAGCGTGCTGCACAACCACCAAGCTCAGTCCCATCTCTGTACTCTTCTACACTGACAACAACAACGTGATCCTAAAGAAGCATCGCAACATGGTGGTCAAGACCTGTGATGCCTGTGACACCAGTGGTAGCCCATCTATCTATTCTTAATTTTAATCAACTTAATTGCCATTGTTCCAAAAGAAACAAACAGGGTAAAATAACTTGCAACCAGCAGTTGATAGCAATAATCTGTCAATATGCTGATAAATAGTATGTATCTAATATATTGATTTTGAGTCAGAGTGGTATATGAACAACACCCATTGGACCTATAACCATACTTCACTTTTGATTAACTAAACTATTCAAATCTACAGTAATTCAGATAATTACATCACCCCTTCATGTCTTATATTCTGTGACCAATCAAAGCTGTAAAGTACTGTATCATAAGTATATCAATGCTAAAATTCTACCCTTTTGATGACTATAATATCTTGTTGAACCATGAATTTGTCATTGTCTCTTTTAGAAGTACTAAACATGGTTTGCAAAAAATACACGTGTTTCTTCTTCTTTAATCATACTTTTAACCAGTACAAGTTAGTAACAATGGAAAATGGCAACAAACAAAAAAATGTTTGGCCATTTTTGTATGTACAGTGTAACAAATACACAGTGATGTATGTCCTTGTCAACAGATATCTGGAGGACTGTATACGGCTATATTTGTAATAAACTATACTGAACAAAAAAACGCAACATGTAAAAGGTTGGTCCCATGTTTCATGAGCTGAAGTTAAAGGTCCCAGGAAATGTTCTGTACGCCAAAAAAAAAAAGTGAGCATTTCTCCATTGCCAAGATAATCTATCCACATTGAAAGGTGCACCATATCAAGAAACTGATTAACTAGCATGATCATTACACAGGTGCACCTTTTGCTGGGGACAAAAGGCCACTAAAATGTGCATATTTGTAACAACACAATGCCACAGACGTCTGAAGTTCTGAGGGATTGTGCAATTGGTATGCGGACTGCAGGAATGTCCACCAGAGCTGCTGCCAGAGAATTGAATGTTCATTTCTCTACCATAAGTCGCTTCCAACTTCATTTTAGAGAATTTGGCAGTACATCCAACCGACAATTTTCCTGCCTGCTAGCCATTCAAAATGTAACGATTCCTTTTGGGTGTCAGGGAAAATGTATGGAGTAAAAAGTACATTATTTTCCTTAGAAATGTAGTAAAGTAAAAGTTGTCAAAACTATAAATAGTAAAGTACAGATACCCCCCAAAACTACTTAAGTAGTACTTTAAAGTATTTTTACTTAAGTACTTTACACCACTGTATGTGCTTCAATAGAGTCTGACGTTCAGGGTGTTTGGACATATAAGATGGGGTGCTGGTGAGCTTCTGCCCCCATTTTAGGTCGTCACACAAATATTCCCCCACCCATGTCCATTGAATCATAGTAATTACACCTTAATTACAGGAAGCATAGCAAGAATGAAAGGAATCAATTTATCATTGAATTATTTATAAATCTCGCTTATTAAACCATCATTTCCAGGGGACCTATTGTCCTTAATGCTTTTAATACAGTCTTATCTCAATTTCAGATAACTCATCACAAAAATCCCTGAAATCATTATCTTCTTAGCTACTTCTTTGCTACATTGTCTAAGAAAATATCCATATTGGAAGTTGGCTGGGCTGATGTATACAGATTCTGATAAAACTGGGAAACATGCTGAGAGATTTCTTTTGGATTTTCATTGGGAGTATTATTAATCATTAATTGACATATGGAAGGAAGTCTTCGCCTGCCCTTTTTTCTAAATTAAAGAAATATCTTTAATCGTCTTGCTCTTACAAACGCTCCCCGGGTCTTTTCCTCGAAGAAACAATCTAACTGCATTTGCAATGATGATAGCTCCAGTAATTCCTGATTAGTTAGTTATCTTTTTTTAGTTTAATCCATTATTCCCTTTATGATGTCATATTCTTTCTCTCTCTTGGCACGAGCAATTTCTTTTCCCATTGAAATAGCCAAAAGCCTTAATCAAATTTCCTTAGCTCCCAGTAACTTCCAAACATATTCATAACACAGGCACAATTCCTGTATTTATCATTAATTCCTGCTACTTCCTTCTTAAATACTTCATTCTCTAGTAAAGTCTTGTTCATTTCCCAGTAACCTTTAACTTTTTTTGGTTGACAAACCATGCATATTTATCTTTATTGAGATCCCGTTGTGGTCTGTTAAAATCAATGGTTCGATCGAGACTGTATCAACCTTGTCAGCAATATCTTCAGATATCAGCCAGAAATCAATACGGGATTGTATAGATAAATCTTTGGTACTCCATGTAAACATAATCTTATCTGGGTTCTTATGTCTCCAAATATCTAGAACACCTAACCTTAGACATATATTCCTTATCTCACAAACAGAATTGCTATCCATAGGAGGCCATCTATCTAGATTATCATGTAATACTGTATTAAAATCTCCACCCCATATTATTTTGGCCAATTGAAACTTAGACATAATTTTACTTATTTTCCTCTCAATGTCTCAAAATAAAATACAGTTACTTGACTTGTTATTGGAAGCTTAAGTATTTACAACAATGCATTGAACATGGTTAACATCTACCAATAGTATAATCCATCTCCCTGTATTATCTGCTTCATGACTCAATATATGAGCCTTAAAGTTGCCTTTTAAAATAGGGACACCTGCTGACCGATTAGTACCAAATGAAAACCAAATGTCATTCATATCATCACCATTGACACTTCCAAAACGCAGTATCTGTGCAACAGGCATGAGTTTCTTGAATGAAATAAGTCGGCACTCTTACCCTTACAATACAAAAATAAAGATCTCCTTTTCAAAAAATGACAGATTCCCCTGGCATTAATAGAAAAAACAGAAATGGACATTTACTATCAAAGTGACTATATGAAGAATATTAAACTTGTATACGTTCACATGAATCGGGTTCTCATAAAAAGAAAAGGTCTTACTAGTTGCAAATAGAAACATACCTTTGCACCACGTAAGTGGTTGATCTAAATTATATATATTTATACAATTGCAAATAACATTGTACCATAGATTGGTAAAAACGAATAGCCATCAAGCTAACATTAAGTGTCAGTGCGAATTTCCCTGCCATAAAAAAATATATATATATAAAAAAAGTTTGGCTCACACAAACAATGCTCTTTCCTCAAGAAATATCTAGTTTTATCAAATTAGCAAATAAAACTCAGTCCTGCACAACTCACTTGACAAGTCCAGCAGTCAACAAACTAGGCGTCAGCGTGAATTTCCCTTCCATTACCAAAAGCCTTAGCTCCCGCAAAGTATGCCCTTTTCCCTTCCTTCCTTGCTCTCTCAATTATCGGCCACAGACGATTCAGAGCTTCTTTGTCAAATGGAAGCTGCTCCTTGGTTGGGGTATTCGGGTATGAATCGCATTCACCCCCCTTTTTTACACCGCAAGCATATGAGTGAGTTTCAACAATGCCTCTTTTCTCCTTGGAAGTTTCAACATCCATTATCTCAGCAACAGTTTGGTCATGTCCTGATTACATGCTACTAGCTATGAAGACGTTAGCAGGCTAATTTAACTACACACGCTGACACTTTTCGATAGCTAGCTTGTTCGTTGGAAATAGTCAAAAATATATGTCAAAAGTTTGATTAATTACAAAATTATTCATAGTATGGTTAGATATCATTTTTTGTGAAAAAAAACTAATTGCAACTGCAGTCTAAAACTATAAACTTTGAGAAAACCCCAAAATTGTGCCTCAGCTAGAAATGTTACACCCTCTCATGTCGCAATCTTTACCATATCACTGATTTCATGGAGCTCTCCTGCTCATCATTTACTTCACAAAATCCCGCAAATGTGAAAGCGTCAGAAATAAACATTGCGAGATTGTACATATGTGTGAGTCAGAGATTTGAAAGCAGACGCTTTCATCCACAACGATGTACAGTAATCCGTACATACATTTTACGTTTGGTTGGCCCAGGGAAATTAGAGTTTTTCGATCTTTTCGAAGCAATTTTTGTATATCTTTCTTTGTAGTACTGTATGTATTCAATCATTTCGAATTGATCACTTCCCACTGGGTACATACATCAATTCAATGTTTATTCCACGTTGGTTCAACGTAATTTAACTGGAATTACATTGATATTGTGTCACAGTGAATTTTATAATCTGCAGTCAATTTAATTATGTTTTCATGTGCCATGATTCTGACATTTTACATATGATCCTCATAGGATTAGGCTACATAATTACAGTGGTGCAGTAAATGTAATCTCAATTCAATACGATGTGCATATACTGTACATATAGCCAATATAGCTATTAAACCCATGTTCAGTGACTGTAATCTGTGACGCAAGTGGCCTAATATGTTTGTGACGTTCCATGGAAACCACGGTATTGTTTAAAACTCGATTCTGATTGGCTTGCAGGTCATTCTACAGTGTAAATTATAAATGAAAACGTGCTTTTATAGCAGTGTTACAGATTCACAATACCGAGCGTGTCTCAAACCGTACCGCGCTTTTATCTACCTAAAGGTATCTTCACGCACAACTGGATAGGCCTTTTGGATACGCTTGTCCAAGGTAAGGATATGCGTCAAGCTATAGCCTACTTTTAATCTTTTAGTTCCGAATTTAAGTTACTCCAGTCAAGTGATTCATCGTAAAAGTTTGTTGTTTTGACTGAGCAGTCCGATGGCCAATAACATACATAGATTATGCATTAGGCATTGCACAAGTCAGTGTTTAGGTCAGAATATAAAGTTGCTACTTCCGTCAACTCAAGTTACTCAATTCAAGTGATTAATCGTAAAATTGAGTTGTTTTGACTGTCAAAACAAATAACTTTGATGGAATATTCAAAATTATAATGGCAATTATGAATCACAAATTCACAACATTACTTGCATTTCAATGATTCATCCAGGCCCAAGACATAAAGTTGCCTGAAAGCTGTGTAACAATCATTCCATTGCTGACCCATAGGATGGTAATCACATACATGATTGGCTTAATCTAGAATCATGGATACCTTTCATGTGAGTACACACACCATATTTTTTTTTACATATCTCAGAAGGAAGATACCTCAATATCTGGAAGCACTGTCTCATGTACAATTCTTAATGCTATCTCTGAAATGTCTAACAAAATGTTGACTTGATCGTTTCATCAAGACCCTCTCATCACAAGTTGGAACTAGTGGTCAACATTGGGACAATGCAGCCATAAATAACATGGACCAATATTTTAATGGAGGTAAGCACTACACTTCTGATGGGTTTAAAGATTGTATTACATTATCTAAAAGTGAGAAAGTAAACCCCAGCTGTTATTCTTTTCACAGGGAGGGACAATCCCCATTATGCCATGAATGTTTCATTGCTGAACAACCATAGATATGTTTCCTCTAATTTGGCTCCCGTTCCTCCAACAGTGAGCAAGACCTGCCAACAGAGCTCACTGGAGCAGGGAGACATCCCGTCATCCTTTTGGCGCCTGACAAAGTACACTTTTTTTCTTCTAAGTAACACTATAGTAACATCTTCTGCACAAAGTTACATTCCTAATAAGATTGGTGTTAAGTGAGAAAGAATCCTAAAGATGGTCCAATGGGCATGGTCTGAAGCCTCTCGTCATCTCAGTATGTTGAACCGCCTGATTTCTTGCAGGCTTGAGATTCAGATCCTGCTGAACGATATTAAGCATTCCATTAACCACATGCAGGGGACGCTGAACACCATGCAGGGGCAGTGTATTGAGTTGCAGACTGCCATATCTAAGGTAGTGTCAGATGAGTCTCAGATACAGAAGAATAAGTCTATGATGGTATGGTGATAATGATTGAGATGGTGATTATAATAATGATGAATAGCGGTACCCCACCCTACGGGCAGTAAATCATTGGATCTGATTAATTCAATTCAATGCAATTCAATCTTTGAGGACTGCAACCATAGAAATACAATTTATTTACACTAATAATAAGCTATTGTCAACTTCCCGTCTATGCTTATCTTGCTCATTGCTCACTGTCAATTGCTCACTGTTACCCTATGTGTGCAACTATTATTGATTTCTCACAGAAAAATCATTTGGTTTCAAATGTACCTGCGGCCATGTAAATAATTGTTAGGCTACTCATTTTGAATCCACCGGTGGCAACTTGTGTGACCATAAAAGTCTGTGTGCGATTGGGCACAGTAAAATGATTTGGTTACTGACCGGCCCTACATTATAGAAGGCCCTTCAAGTCGGAACTAGGAAATTCTGACATTTCTGACTCGCTAACTCGTTATGGAATGATGATTTCAAGTTTCCCACTTGTGAAGTATCAGAATCAACCAGTAGGAAGATCTACACTGATAACTTACATTCATTTTAACTCTGAGGTTCCAAGTTTCCGATGGCATGTGAATGCGTCAATAATTGCCATGGTAATTTTGAATGTTCAGTCAGTGAGCATTATGGGTAATTATCCTACATACTTACATCAAATACTTTATGATAGCATCATCTCCTGTAGTAACAGTGCCATTCCAAACACAATAAATGTGAAAATTAACAAAGATACAAAATATTGCTAAAGTGAAGAAAATCAGCTCAAAATTGTAGGAGGAAATGCCCCTGCAGCAGGGAGGCTTACGGTATTATAATATATTGTAGATAACATTAATATAATTTGTGTATTGGGCCTCCCGGGTGGCGCAGTGGTCTAGGGCACTGCATCGCAGTGCTAGCTGCGCCACCAGAGTCTCTGGGTTCGCGCCCAGGCTCTGTCGCAGCCGGCCCGACCGGGAGGTCCGTGGGGCGAACGCACAATTGGCATAGCGTCGTCCGGGTTAGGGAGGGTTTGGCCGGTAGGGATATCCTTGTCTCATCGCGCTCCAGCGACTCCTGTGGCGGGCCGGGCGCAGTGCGCGCTAACCAAGGGGGCCAGGTACACGGTGTTTCCTCCGACACATTGGTGCGGCTGGCTTCCGGGTTGGAGGCGCGCTGTGTTAAAGAAGCAGTGCGGCTTGGTTGGGTTGTGCTTCGGAGGACGCATGGCTTTCGACCTTCGTCTCTCCCGAGCCCGTACGGGAGTTGTAGCGATGAGACAAGATAGTAATTACTAGCGATTGGATACCACGAAAAATTGGGGAGAAAATGGGATAAAAAAAATATATAAAAAAATATATATATATATAATTTGTGTATTTACAGTATCGTACACATACAAATGAAAGTATATGCTAGGGATTGATCTACACTGAGTGAACAAAACATTAAGAACACCTTCCTATTGAGTTGCCCTCCCCCTTGGTGGTGGACCATTGTTGATACTCAGGGAAAACTGTTGAGCGGGAAAAACCCAACAGCATGGCAGTTCTTGACACAAACCGGTGCGCCTGGCACCTACTACCATACTCTGTTCAAAGGGACTTAAATCTTTGGTCTTGCCCATTCACCCTCTGAATGACACACATACACAATCCATGTCTCAATTGTCTAAAAATCAATCTTTAACCTGCCTCCTCCCCTTCATCTACACTGAGAAGAAGATTTAACATTTAACATCAATAAGGGATTATAGCTTTCACCTGATTAGTCTATGTCACGGAAAGAGAAGGTGTTCTTAATGTTTAATACACTCAGTGTATGTGTCAATGATGTTATAGATTCCAAGTGGTTGATTTTTTAGGGAATGACTATATTCTCTATATTATACCTGCAGATCATCACAGCAGCCAAAGTTGCTGTGCAGAGGGAGGAGATCCCCCGAGCATCAGGCCTCATCCCGTCACAGAGGGAGGGTATCCTCCAAACAGTCAGTGTCCCTACACAGACGGAGGGTAGCCTCCAAACAGCCAGTGTCCCTGCACAGAGGGAGGGGATTCTCTCAGCAGCTAGCATCACTGCACAGAGGGAGGAGATCCTCCGAGCATCAGGTCTCATCCCGTCACAGAGGGAGGGTATCCTCCAAACAACCAGTGTCCCTGCACAGAGGGAGGGGATCCTCCAAACAGCCAGTGTCCCTGTACAGAGGGAGGGGATTCTCTCAGCAGCTAGCATCACTGCACAGAGGGAGGAGATCCTCCGAGCATCAGGCCTCATCCCTGAAGAGAGGGAGGGGATCCTCCAAACAACCAGTGTCCCTGCACAGAGGGAGAGTATTCTCCAAACAGCCAGTGTCCCTGTACAGAGGGAGGGGATCCTCCAAACAGCCAGTGTCCCTGTACAGAGGGAGGGGATCCTCCAAACAGCCAGTGTCCCTGCACAGAGGGAGGGGGTTCTCCCAGCAGCTATAATCATTGCAAAGAAGACGGAGATCTTCCGAGCATCAGGCCTCATCCCTTCACAGAGGGAAGGGATTCTTCCAGCATCTTCTATCACTGCGCAGAAGAAGAAGATCCTCAGAGCATCAGGCCTCATCCCTGCACAAAAGGAGTTGATCCTCCTGATGGCCAGTGTCACTGCGCAGAGGAAGGGAATCGTCCCAATGGCCAGCGTCCCTGCACACAGGGAGGGGATTGTCCCAAAGGCAAGTGTCTCTGCTGAGAGGGAGGGGATCCTCCAAACAGCCAGTGTCCCTACACAGAGGGAGGGGGTTCTCCCAGCAGCTAGCATCACTGCGCAGAGGGAGGAGATCTTCCGAGCATCAGGCCTCATCCAGTCACAGAGGGAGGTGATTTTTCCAGCATCTTCTATCACTGCGCAGAAGAAGAAGATCCTCAGAGCATCAGGCCTCATCCCTGCACAAAAGGAGTTGATCCTCCTGATGGCCAGTGTCACTGCGCAGAGGAAGGGAATCGTCCCAATGGCCAGCGTCCCTGCGCACAGGGAGGGGATTGTCCCAAAGGCAAGTGTCTCTGCTGAGAGGAATGGGATCCTCCAAACAGCCAGTGTACCTGCACAGAGGGAGGGGGTTCTCCCAGCAGCTAGCATCACTGTGCAGAGGGAGGAGATCCTCCGAGCATCAGGTCTCATCCCGTCACAGAGGGAGGATATCCTCCAAACAGTCAGTGTCCCTGTACAGAGGGAGGGTGTCCTCCAAACAGCCAGTGTCCCTGTACAGAGGGAGGGGATTCTCTCAGCAGCTAGCATCACTGCACAGAGGGAGGAGATCCTCCGAGCATCAGGCCTCATCCCTGCACAGAGGGAGTTGATCCTCCTGAAGGCCAGCGTCCCTGCGCACAGGGAGTGGATCGTCCCAAAGGCTAGTGTCCCTGCAGAGAGGGAGGAGATCTTCCTCACAACCAGTGTCCCTGTGAAGAATGGACACAATCATCCACAACCACCTCCCATCATCCCCATGGTGGCACCACTGTGGAAATGGGATGGTGGAGCGTGTACTCCACCTGTGGATTTCTATTCCAAGAGAAGAGGTCACTTAAACTTACCTAATTAGTAAAGAAATTACCATTGTGATAGCGTGAGAATTAGCGGTGATAGGTTAAATGTATGGCTCATGTGAGTATATATCTGTAATACTTTCATGCATTTTCTACATAAAACAGGTTTAGCTCCATTTTATTTTGACATTTTAGTCATTTAGGAGACGCTCTTATCCAGAGCGACTTACAGTAGTGAGTGTATACATTTTCATATTCCAGTGAATCTCTCCAGGATTTCGCATGGATTTTTTTGATATTTGCGGATAAATATGCTAGATTTTGCAGCAACAATTATGACATTTTGCATTGCAATATGCAATTGTTTTGTCCAATTTGTTGCAAAAATGCGCTGACAAGGGAAAAAACTGTGTTGACGTGTGGCTTGATTGAACCATATTATGCAGTAAATGTGCGGTGATTGGTTGAAATTGCGAGCCCTCTTTTTGTACTGTGGTAATGGGTCAGTTCTATGCGATAATATTGTGATGATGTGACTATTTTATGCAGAAATAGTTTGGCGATTGGTCAAATTTGTAAGCCCTCGCATAATATGCAGGGAATTGTTGATTTTGCAACCAAAACAATGCGATCGCAGAGTCCTGGAGTAACCTCCCTGCGTGTAGGTTAAGATTGGGTTGTAACAGAGTATCAGAGCCAGACGTTTCTACCTGTCAGCTAGTAATTGTTCTGTATGGTGACATGAGCAGAGTGGCCTGACTTCTCCCACTTATTACAGATGTCCGACTTAGATATGTTGAGCATCCTGCTATGATGTCCATCACCAAGCCGGAACACTCCGAGGCCACTTCTCAGTGCCAGACTGGCAGCCGGCCGGTGGCTGAGCCTGAGACCCCTGCTGTTCACAATAACAGTGGAGGCTGGCTCAGCTGGGGTTTTGGGAGTGGAAGATTTAATAAGAAGGAGGTTCATCTACCTGAGGACAAAGACAGATCTGTAAGGAACTGGTTCTTAACACTATATTCTATGTAGAGACAATTGAGCGGATTTTGTTTTATTTTTTTTGTGGCTTGCTTCACATTGCTAACATCTTCTTCCTCAGATTGTCTGGGATCCAACTCTGCACAGATGGGTTAACAAAACTGAGCCCAAGGCTGAGGTACACACTTAAATTCAATGAAATTAAAAACAGTGAACAACCATTGTATTTTAACTGTGATAATATCACTAACAATTTGGAAAATGTGTTGATGTTTTTTACAGAACAAGTGTGTACCACCACCTCCACCGATGGGGACATATGGATATCAGGGGAACACTGGCAGTGTCCCCAAAGGAGTGAATCCTTACTCTATGAAAGCAGGTGAATATTGCTTTAGAATACATGTGGTTTAACCAAGACTGTCAGCCGATCATAGATGTCCCTGGTGGTCTCCTGCTAACACCTTTCCAACTACCAGCAGGTCTATGGGGCAGCAGATACCCTACAATGTATTACAATGATGGGACCAACTCAAAGCCTCCAAGCCATGGGCCTGGACTGCTTCCTAGACAGCTCTCTGCCTTGCTCCCTCCACACTTTGACCTCATGGCACCAATGGTTGTGCCACCTGACACTCTACCCTACTGAGGTATGACTCTGGAAAATCCTTCCAAATTGTATCCATTCATTATTAACTGAGATTTTTCTTTAACATAGCAAGTGGCTGAAATAGCAAGCATGTTAACTATTTTTTATTTTTGTCCAACAGGCCATTTGCCCAGAGTGGATTTGCCATACATAGATTTTTTCAGCATTAAAAATCTTCAGCATAAAAAAGTATTAAAAGATGATCTTTTAATTAAATCTCTCCTTTGTGTCCTCATGTTCACATTAATTTGATGTGTTCTATCATCCTTTACAATGCTTATTGCTTCTGCATTGCTTTACAGACAAGTATATATTATACACATATATTTTATTTTAGACATTACAAAAACATATTTTTGTGCATTTTGGATTTCCTACATTTACCTGTACAGACAAGTATATTTTATACATATCTATTTTTTTTAACGACATTTTTGTATGTATTCCATAGACAGAACTACATATATTGGAATCGAACGTTCGCAGAGATTGTTTTGACTGGAGTGATGCTTAGGACTTCATTAAAAAATCTATCCCGTTTTATTTTACCACTACAGTCTGTTCGTCGGACGAAACTGGAGAAAAATAACTAGTGTCGAAAGTAAACATCCACACCTCGATGGTGTCAACTCTGCTTATGTCTGCGTAATGAAAAAGCTAGGGGGAAAAAAATATAATAATAATCTGGTCTAGGGCAGGGCAGCGTTTCCCAAACTTGGTGTGCATGTTGGTTTTTGTCCTAACACAACACAGCTGATTCACATGAACAAAGCTTGATGATTAGTTGATTATTTGAATCAGCTTTGTAGGGCTAGGGGAATAAAAAGAAAATGTGCAGCCCTTTGGGGTTCAGGTGACTGAGTGTGGGAAGCCTTTGTCATAGGGTAAAAGTTGAATACCCCTGGGCTGTAGGCTGCACACCTTGGGTCAAATATTAGATTCTGTAGCTGTGTATTTTATCGAAACAATTCTGTTCTACAATGGTTCCTTTCCTTAGCTCAGGGTAAGTAGTAGCAGGCCTAGAAGAGTCTTATGTGACGCAAACATTTGAGTTGTGTTCTTCCTCCTTTTAATCAATCATAATTTGTCAAATGCCTTACAGGTTGTTTTGCCTATTGTTGGCAGCTGTGGGCATACAAGCACAACAGACACCTTCTATAAGTATGCATTTTTCACCCTGCAAGTTCAAGCTATAAGCGTTTGACAATATATATTTTTTGGTTTTTAACTAACCTTTCCCATTCCAGATGACCTCAACGCTGAATGCCTTGGTAACGTTATTCGTTTGAGTGTCGCTCCTCTTTTTAAAGAGGTTGACGCTGTCTTCAGTGAGTTTGTCTCTTATGATTCTCCTTTCATAATTCATGGATTGTTTGTCAACTATTGTGTTCACACCATCTCCATCCCTTCCAGATGACACACAAATCATAAACCTGACGCCTGGCCTTGCTACTCAGTGTGGTTTCTGCTTTAAATTTGACCCCATGGGGAATGCCATGTTTTTTGCTTCTCTTCAAAACTGCTTTTCCCAAAACATGGTAACCCTAAGCACTGTAGTGTTTGCTTGAACTTCAAATGGACAGTTTGCCTTTCAGTGTCACTGCATTTGCAACCCATAATGTAGCAACGTCACTTTATTTAACCTTTGACATGGAGTCATGCTGAGACCAGGCTCTTTAACAGATGAGCCCTGTATACACAAAGATACAAGTCAATATTTGCATCACTAGATGAAAAATGTAATCATTGAAAACAAATGCATTCTTCAGTAAAAAGGTCCTCAATAAGCCAGAGTTGCAGTAGAGGTGCTAATTCATACAATTTTAGAGCATGGAGGTTATTAGAAGTACGGTGCCAGAAACATTTAAGCAGTTTTACCACCCCTGGGTCTGCTATCTCTTACCTCTAAGTTAACGATGACGTAAGGTACAGCAGAAGTTTATGGAGGGCTTTCAGAGGGCCAGCCAACTTTCTGATACAGACTGCAGTGATGTGTACTACTGAGCACTTCTCCTGTAGTGTGGCTTCAATACAGTGGCAGCTGCATTCATATAGTCAATTTTGCCACAGTCTATAACTTGCATGAACGTCAACTGAATTATTTGTTTTCTGCTATATAATGAAAGGCTTTTTTAATACCTTTTTTTCCCCTTCCCCCTTCATTTTAGGATGATAAGATGTTCAGCTTGGTCATGCAGTTCAGGCTGCCAGGAAACCACATGACTGAAGACCCTGTGTATAGAGTGGGCAAAACCTGTAGCTACACCCCCTGGACCTCCCGAGAGATTCTGTGCGACCGCAACTACATGGAGGCAAGTGAGCAGAGCATGCCCCAAAGGACATGTTTACAGTCCAGCTTGTCGTACTGCCTGTATAAATGATCTGTCTAGAGCTACAACTGTCCAGTGTTTCATTTCTTCTGCTTCTGTGACACAACGTAGAGGTTCTTGACTCTCTCTCAATTCAATACTCCTTCATTTAAGGAGGCGAGTGGACAGATTGAGAACTGGCCCTTGATTTCGTATTGTATGGGAGGGAGAAAATGCATAGGGAATAATGGCCTTTCTTCTCTAGGTGTCGGTCAGAAGGACTCTTCCAGACATCCAAACCGTCCCTGAACAGCCCACTGGAGGCCCGAAAGCAAGGAGCGGCAACTTCCGGAGAGGAGCTGAGGTAGCCATATTTCAGTTTCTGTAATTTCACTACAGGATGGCGCTAAACAAAATGTGCATTTGTTGACAATTCCTGTTTCCATTTCCTGAGACAGGCTGTTGCTTCAGGATACAAAATGACAGCAGTCGTCTTTAGTCCTAGCAAGAAGGTCATGAATGTGGATGAGGTCCAAAGAAAGGGCTATGCAATAGCCAACACTCCCACACGGCTGGTGTTAAGAAGCCCTAATAATGCAGAGGAGACATACCTCCAGAATGTAAGCTGACTTTCTCCACTTCCTCCATGAACTGGGTCATGTTCAGTAGAGCAAACATTTGGAAACGGTGGCCCTACCTGAACTCTGCAACATATTGTTAATACGGTGTGCCCTACTGAACACGGCCCTGGTGTGGTTGCCCCCTGAACAGGTAGCTGGGGTTCCGATGCGGGTGCTCTCAACCTTCTTTGAGCAGAAGTGGCTGGTTACTCGAGTAGATGCTACGGCTGTTTGTCCAACACCAGGTTGAGTGTGAAATAATGGACTAACTTGGCAAATTAAGATCTTATAAACCCAGTTCTTAATTGGCTCCAGACAAGACTTTGATTTGTTGGGGAAATGTTTTGGGATGAACTTTTTCCAAATAATGGCACATTTGTTTTCAGTTGCAAAATGTTCTCTTATGATGTGCACTTGGCTTCTTGTTTCACTGCAGGGGCAGTGGCCTTTACTCCAGAAGTGATCACCTGGTACATGCCGAAGCACATAGACCCACTTTTCTCCTCTGCTGCCTTCACCATGTTGGAGGTGTACATGGGAATTGACGCTAAGAGGCTGGACACTGAGGAAATGGCTGCCAGAAACTACTCGGTTTTAGTCAGAGGCTCATATTGTTGAAATTCCGGTGGGGGCGGTTGGCGGCTATTTCAAGGTCAGCGTTGGAAGAGTAAAATGTTCCTGTTTAATTTGTAAATCAAATCTTATTTGTAGAGCCCTTTTTACTGCAGCAGTTGTCAGTGCTTTGCAGTAACCCTTTGCCATCTCTCATGGGTAAACTCCTAGAAATGTTGTCTTGTGTAAAATGTTTCTTATTGAGCAATTGTCTGCTTAATCAGGCTAATATACAATGGATTGGTGGGTGTGTATACAGCCTGACACATTGGATTGCAAAATCGTGTGAATGTTGCATAAAATGACACTTAAACATACTCTACCGCTTGTCTTTGCAGTTTGTCCTTCAGCCGCTTGAAATTTGAGACCAAATATCCACACTAAAGTATTGTTTACCTGACTTTTTAGGGAGCCGGTAGCTTTGCCACTCAACTGAATGCAAGCAACGTTCGCTTACTGTTTACATATTGTGCAAGTGTTTACTTTGCGTGTCGGTTGCTTTGAAAATACACACCGCCGGAAATGCAAGTTGACAACCATATGCCTACCAGCTCTCTAAAGTCGGGTAAGCCGATATTTTGTCTTAAATTACCAGCGGCTGAAGGACAAACCACACAGATAACCGGTAGAGTAACATTCTGGCTTGTAGGGAACATTTAGCTGTTTTTGCACTCCACTTGTGTATTACAGCCTGAATGATTCACTCGTCTCCCTTTACAGAGCCATATTCAGGATGACCAGTACTTTGTCACTTACACCATTGAGCCCATGCTTGAGTTGCTGTGGATCGAGGAGGTCGCACACGAGGACACCAGCTACAAAGTCCTCTTCCCTATCACAACACCTCCGATGGCCAGGCCTCCACAAGTTCGCAACTGTGAGTCTGGTTTAGTTAAATAGTGCCTATGGTAATTTGGGATGCCTGGGTTGTTCATTAGGCACAAAACAGAAGAAAATGTACTGAAACGGGGAGGCAATAACAAATGTCCATTTTCGACTTCCATTGTACCGCATTTCAAAATGGTTTTTTTGTTTGCCAATGAACAGACACGCCCTTAGACACAGTTCCTGAGCAGGCAGTGTTTGTGCTTGAGTTGGGGACCTTCAACCTTGATGTGGAGCTGCTGAACATCACCTTTCCCACCATGGTGCTAACTGTTGCAGAGTGCAACGCCAGAGGCTTCAATGTTCAGGAGCAGAGATCCCTGGACAACACCTTGAAGACTTTCAGGATGGAGGTGCCCTTCTCAGACCCGGTGGTCTTTAAGGAGGTGTGTTTCTGTTAAATGCAAGGCCACACGCAGTGATTTGTACATGCCCTAATAAGTGGGCCACCAACAAAATATAAATAATGGCGCAAATGTACTTTGTATCCCTCATTTACTCAAGTGTTCCCATTATTTTGGCAGTTGTATGCATTCACTTGCCAATAGTGCTTGATTTAGAGGAATGAGGGCAACATTACTTTAAGTATATAGTTTGTTTTAATAGTCCCCATATGTACTTAGTTGTCACTTGATGTTGAATAGAGTTCTGTTACAACAATAATGCTATCAATTGACCAATGCGTTTAACTTCACTACAGAGAAGGGCGGAACAAGGTGTCACAACCTTCACTCTTCAGCTGATCTACGGCCTGGTCGTCTTTCCAGAGTACGCTCCTTTCTCTCACTCTGCCGTTGTGGACGCTGTACTACTGGACATTGGTATGTCTCTGGACTACGCCAAACTACTGTTGAATGGCTTCCTCTCGTTAATGATTGCAGTGAAAGCCCAACTAGCCATACTGTAGGTTTTACCTATGCGGTCTCTCTACAAAGAAAATGTTAAGCTTTAGTGTATTTGGACCCAGTGTCCTGTTCCTGATTTGCCAGGATCATGTTTATTCAGTCCCAACGTAGCAAAACATTTTGCAACTGAAAACGAGGTTTTCTCCTTGGACAAGTTCAAGTAGTACCTTCCTGTTTTTTGTGCTTAATGAACACAACCCTGTTTGTCCTTGTAGTGCCACCCTCAGTCACTGGCAACTGTGATCAGGAGAACTTTCACATCACTGTGGACTACAGGAACCAAGATCCCTTTTTCGTGGTCTTGGTTGGCAAGCGGCTGCTTAACCATGAGCTTGCTCAACAGTATTTAACAGAGGGCGACGCAGACTTCACCATCACGTTGCCCTTCTCTTCGCCGGACGCAGTGTTTGAGGTACGATGCTCTCCCAAAACATGTTAACCTAAATTGCTGCAGCTAGCCTCGCTTTCCTTACTCTGTATACATGCATACAATATTGGACTAATGAACTCTCCCATTGGTTCCCAGTCGGTTCACCCGTCCTCTGTCAGGAGCAGACTGGATGTGGCTCTGTTGAATCCTTACAACAACATGACCATCAAATACTTTTCCCTGGCTTGCAGCTTCCTCAAAACGCTGACTGGTTGGTTCTCAAACAATTACTTCCGATAAATAGTCGTTTGACATGTTTACCTAACCTGGGTTCCTTGCAAATACTGTGAGTCTAATAGTAGTGCCAGATGGGCATGGTTTGCACTTTTGGTGCTATTCCATTGGTTCTACTGTGCTCAATGAAGTGTAACAAATACAGAACCCAGGTCTGATGGCTACCTGTCTTTTGCTTCCCCACCCCCAGGAGTGTTTCTCTAACGGAACGATGACTGCGCTGGCGGTCAAGGTGGAGTCTGCTCCCAGTCTGAACCCCGGTCAGCTGACCCTGAGCGACCCCGCCTGTGGTCCCACCTACAGCGACGATCGCTTCGCCTACTTCCACTTCACTGTCAACTCCTGTGGCACCACCAGGAAGGTAAAATGACTATTACCCTGAGGTGATGGGTACTGTGTATTTACGGACTGTTTGCTTCTGCAGGCTGTAATAAGTCAATTCCCCTCTACTATATAGTTTATCAACAATGTCATGCTGTATGAGAACGAAATCTCCTTGCCAGATGAACTTGAGGTGAAGCTGAATGGCACGACGTCTTCAGAGGAGGAATATCAGTAAGTGCATTACGCATCACAATTGTAGCTGTTAGATTTTATAGGTTTTTTCTTCACCAATTGCTCAACTTTAACTTTGTATACAGGGAAAATGTGCCTCTACTACCAGTGTGTCCACTCCACTGCTTGAAGTTTCCCCTATTGAAGTTGCCTACATCCCTCTTTTTAGGTTAAAGGTTTCCTGCTACTATGTGGTCAACATCACTCGCACATTGGCCTTCCTCACCAGGCCGCGTGACAACGAGCTTTTTGCCGAGACTGGGACGGGTCGACTAATGGTCAGAATGAGACTCGCTCAGGGTAAGCGTGCACAAATTCAGAATTTCAACTTGGCCTCTAAATTCTAATCACTCCTGATGATCTGGAAATGGAATATAGAATCTTGGAAGGTGTCCTTTACAAAACCATTCCCAAAAATGTAAGCCTTATGATATATTACTCTTGTGTTCTGAGATCTACAGGTGTGGCTATGGAGTAACGGTGAGGAGCTGATTTGGGAATTTGTCAGAAGCCTCTGGTGGGGGGGGGGGGGGGGGTTTCATCGGGGCACAACAGGATATGATAAACGTGTGTTTCTTAATGGACAAGTTGAGATGGTACCTCGCTGTTTTGTGCCCACCGGTTGTCTCGTTCTGTGTTCCAGACGCCTCGTATAACACGTTCCACCAGGAGGAGGACTATCCAGTGGTGAGGTACCTGAGACAGCCTCTGCACTTTGAGGTGGAGCTGACCAGGTCCTCTGACCCCAAGGTAGCGCTGGTGCTTGACCACTGCTGGGCCACCCTCAACGAGGACCGTGACTCCCGACCCCGGTGGAATCTCATCATTAATGGGTAACTTGTTGTTTTTGGGCCTAAACAAGTGTTATTCCACAGGTGTGGTTCCTGAGTAATTAGCAACCTATCATGCTTGGCTGGCCATCTACTTTGACTACCGTGGCTATGCCCCCATCCATAGGTCATGAGTGGTCACAATGGTTTGAGCTTAAAAACGATGTGAGCCTTATGCGGTCTGTCAGCAGATCTCCACCCAAATGAACACTTATGGGAGATTCTGGCGCGTAGCATCACATGTTTGTTATCACTGAGTGGTCCCTGCAGCGTAGCATTGGAACAGAACGTATGATGCAAACAAACGACTCTAAACCGCGTTGTCTGAAAAGCATCTAAACAATGTTTAGTACTGATGAGAAGTAAAGGTCTTCACAACTTTATTCCACCTTTGCTTGTAAAATATATAAATGTTAATGCTATCATCTAGTCTAAATAACAGCTAGACTTGTTTTACAATGTGCTCACCAGTGATGCGGTACAAGGGAGCCATGTAAATCTAGTTTGGAAAATATGGCAGCCATGTTTGTCAAGCAAGAACTCCCTAATCCCATTCACTGCGCCCATTGCCTGAGATCTTAACTTAGTTTGGCCACTTCAGCGTGTGACAAATCTTTGTACTTGTTACGGCGTACACATGACAAGTAGTTTACAATTAACAAATCAAAAAGCCAATTGTCACCTCCCCAAATATAAGCCTAGCTTAACCGTAGCACGAAAGCTAAACAGTTGCAAGATATAGATCAATCCATTAAGTCCTCGGGAAGGTATTGTGGCGAGGATGATGCAGGAAATATTACTTAGATGGGGGATTTATCAACAATAAATGGAGGGGCAGACAGTTTTTCTAAGCTAAATACCCCTGAGGTACCATAGTTTACACTCTGATGCCGTGTTCAAATCAACTAACGGCTTGGAAGTCTTTGTCTTGAATGCACTGAAGTCTATGGGGGTACTCCGAGATCCCAGGTGTCTTAAACACCATACGTCAGTTGAGTCTGACAGACCCTTACGTGATAACCCGACTGCATTGTATGGCGTTAGCTCATATTCGGTACCACCTTCAAAAGTGTTTTACACACGTGTCCATTACAATCTAGGCAAGAATCAGAATGCATGAATAAAACGCTAAGTACATTATACTTACGGTATGCTACAGTAGAAACGTTACACAGAAAATAAGGCACTTTGATAGGAATGCACGCATGTCCAGTTATTTGTAAGGAAGGCAATGTGGGCACCAGGCAATAAATGTGCCAGGGGGAAAGTTTGTGCAAGGCCTGTTCTGACTAGATGTGCAAATGTCTGTATGCTTGAAGGAAAGTTTGTCTGGCTCATTCAAATTCTCAAAAAGAAATTGTCTGCAACAGTGAAATGGGCTACTTTTGTGAATGAATGAGGCAAACTTAGAAGTTGAAACGGCCTATAGAAAATTAGCAGGTAGTGTGCCTTGGTTTGAGGTCAGCGCGGGTTAACTGTCCACATTTTGGAACGGTGAGTGCATTCTGACATCACGCGCATAACAAACTCCCGCTGGGGTGACTGTTGAAGATATTTGGAACTCGCGTGTGGAAAGGTTAAGACACTATGTTGGCGTTACCTACACCTTTTTACTCAATGTTATCCTTTTGGTTTGCTCCAGTTCAGTGTTGTGCCGAACTGCTGGGCAGTCGAATGGAAATCGAGAGCGGCTGGCAAGCTTGGCTTGCCTTTCCGATTGGTTTCATACAACTGCTCTTAACACTGACTGAATACTTGTTGAATTCAGGCACAAGTGACCTCTTGTGTTTAAAACGGTTATGCGCTTAACATAAAGGATGGTTCACATGCCTGTGCAGCATGGAAGTTGATGTTTAAAACTGAATAGGATCAGTGGACAGGATCCCTAGAAGTTGATGCCACTTTCAATGGAATTTCCTGTCCTAGAGGAATGCGCTAATTGGGAGTTGCTAAACATGAACAAATACCACGGTCAAGTGTAGCAGCATCTTGCTAACCTTATTTAGCTAGCTAATGTTCATATTTAAAAAAATGTCACACAGCTGGGTTTGTCATAAGCATTGGGTGAGCACTTTGCCACAGATGGACACCGCTGGCCTAATTTTTAACTTTGCCATCTTCTCAAGAATTTAAATTGGGTAACTATTGAAAGATGACTTATTTTTCCTACATTGTAATGGACACTGCAACCTTTGGTAGATGGGCTACAATGACTTTGCCCTGATTATGCACGCTGCAAATGACACTTTATTTTGCGGGTGTCTTTTCAGTATCTGGATACATGTTACACCAAGCAGTGGAGTGAAGCAACTTTATTGGTCAAAACCATTTATTTGGGGGATCGGGTTTGCCAAATGCTATCAAATCACGCAATTTTACCATTTTTATGAAATGGTCGCAAAACCCCAAATTTGGCACCCCCTATTTTAATTTGCTCCGGCGGCCATGTGGACACAAGGCTCATCTGTCACGGGAGTAACTTTGCAGCAGTTTATTAAATCAAATGTCATCCTGGTGGGGGTGGTAGCAGTTTGAAAAAACAGGCTGAAAATGTTTTGTAGATCATAGGAAAAGACACCACATTCACATGGCTGTGCACGAAATGGGCAGTTCAGATTTGTCACTTCAGCTGCTTAAATCGTTGTGCAAAATCCTGAGAAAGCTCCGTCGTCTGCCAGCTCAAGTGGATTTGTACTGGTGTGGGCGTTTGTCTCTTAATGTAACGTCTTCAGATTTCACAAATCCCTTTTTGCTAATATCTGTCAGTTAAACAGTAAATGATAAACCTCCCAAAGATGCAAATGACAAAAGTAGGCCTAAACTGTCAATGCGTAGGTTACTTTATATAGTAGAGCTGCTCCCTTCACAGAAGTCCTCCACGTGTGAATCTGATGCCATGGGTGTAGAATTAATTTTTTTTGACCAATTTTTCCGACAGCGGAAGAATTGCTCTGGCGCATTGCATGACATTCTTAATTAAAATGAATTACTTATTTTGAAAAATATGATTGCGTTTTTGATGATACCGACTGTCTATTCGGCAACTTTGGTTAAACCACGGTCAATTGATCAATATTCAGGTCGCCTGTAGTCTGACCATTCTGGATCATTTAGAACTTTAAGAACCATTTAGAGGGACGTCTCACCACATGAGAATGCATTCATGTCAATGTAATTGAATATACATGTTGGACATACGACGTAGACATTTGACATCCGTCATTTAACTAGCTATAAAAGCCTTTGTAGTAGACAAAGTGATATTGTTGATGAGAAATGCTGTGGCATTGCTAGTATGACCCTCGACAAATTAAATGCATTTTTTTTCAAATGGGCAGCCCAATTTCTGTTTATTTAGATAAATAAAAAATGTACTAAATCAGATTTTTCCAGGTCTGATGGGCCAAAAGATCAGAAATTAAAACCAACAAACTACTGTCGTGACCTTGAATTATCTGAGGACTGTTTAATTGTTACCCGACTCTAAATGAATCGTGTTAGGATTTGGGGTGCCGAGGAAACGGTTTTAAAGATACCGTCTCCCGACTTAAACTCTAGACGGTAGAAATCTATTACATTGCTAAAGTCAACTTATTAACCATTACATCGTATCCTCCTCGCAAGAACCCCAGCCTTATGATTCAGTACTATACAAATTGGTTTAATTTATTTACTAGCTACACAGGTCCCTAGCGGACTGACACAATATGACGGCTTGTTACGATGTCTCCCCCACCCATGGTTCCATAAGGGACACTTATCGTTGTTACATTTTTGCATGAATGTATTTATGTGGGATGCCGCCGTGGAAAGGTAGGTGGTTGGGTCTTCTCTCTGATTGGCTCCCTGAGGTCACAATGTCGTTAGTTGTCCGTGGTTCCAATGACTAGTCTTGAACGGAACTTCAGGATGGATTTTCATTTAACTCATTCTGGAAGATGGACTAATCAACCCTGTCGCTGATTCCTCAGTGGGTGATGAGAGTAGGATGGTTTGGATAGCAGAATGGTCCCACTGAAGTTAGCTTTTCTAGGTACTTGGCTCCAAACAGCTAATCGGCTGTACCAGTGACTGTCTGTCTGAGGGGTGTTTATTCTCCCTCGTGTTGGTATTCAGGTTTCGGACCCCTTTGGACATGAGCTGCAGCTCGCCGTCCTTAGGAAGGTGCGTTTAGGAAAGTTCCAACCATTTCAAACGTGTAGCTAGCGACTCACGGTTTTCTGGTCTAATGTTAATTTCAGTTACCAATCCTTTTATGCACTCTGGCCGCCGGGGACGGTTCTGACACACTCTCTGATGTCACTCGTGGCATGGCTACTTACTATGCACATTTTCTAGGAGTTTCTCTAATACGTTCAAAAGTGAATACTGGAACAATATTTCTAACATAAGACTGGTCAGATAGAAAAAGAATGTCATGTTGATTCTTATTTTGTGATTTTTAAAAAGGAAATACTGGAACTAGAAAAGTGCTCACACTACAGGTAGGAAGTCTCGAGCCTTTACATTGTATATGAAATATGTTGGGTTTTTCAAGACCGAGGAATTTAGGAGGGGTAAGAGTTGATGGGGAAAAGCCTGGTAACAAAGACATTCCTTTAGTTCATACTGGAGGGGGAGAAGGAACCCACTTCTCCTGTCATTTACAACACGGTGTGAATTGATCTGATCCTCACAGTACAGTCATGACACCACCATAAGACTTCGTACACAAGGCGGTTGGGGTTTACAGTGTTTTCTTGTTCCTAACTTAGTCCCTCTCTCTACACTGGCAGTTGTGATAACCCGGAGGATCCGTACCGTGTAGTCTTCCACCCGGTGGTAGCTGACGCCAGGGTCCACTTCCCCCCTCACGTCAAACGCTTTGAGGTCTATATGTTTTCCTTCGTCGAGGATGCGGTTGAGCCGAGTGGCCAGGTAACAAAGTTCACCCAACAATCTTTATAGGTTAATTTTGTGAGTGGCAATCATCCCTTTTTTTAAATGTATCTGACACCATCAAATCTTTGATTCCTAGGTCTTTGTCCATTGTGATGTGGTCATCTGTGACGCCAGTAGTCCCTCTGGCGGCCCCTGTAGTGGACAATGTGTGAATCGGGACAACCCGAAAAGAGGTAGGTCTTGTTTTATGCTTTTCAGACTCTGTCAGACCATAACTGAACTAATAGGTTCTCTCTCAACAGGTCAACGACATGTCAAAGACCTCTTTGAGGAGCGTCATTTCTATGTTTCTTCTGGATACATTCTTTGGGTGTAATGGCTTGTTCTAACATGTCAAATAAAGTGTTCTATATAACAATTACGTTTGCTTTACTTGCGTGGCAACATCCTAACCGTTGGAGCTACCTTAATTGTATCTGATTTGCGTATAACACCAAGGCGCATGTACTTTAGTGGATGTAGTAGGCTTGTCATCTGACGTGTATCAATCAACCCTTTTGTAAGCATGGAACTCTGAACCATCCACACCAATTTCCCGTCTAGGACGAACAATGGGTGTCAAAACAAAAGCTTTCCAATGTCCAGTAGGAAGAACTGACTCGATGTTATAGCAGATGGTGGTTTGCCAAAGTGAGGCCAGCAGGGCTGTGGTTGGCTGCAGGCCCCAGGGAGCGCAGCAGTGTTGGGAATTTCCAACTGAAATTACAACTTTACTTGATACCTCTCACTAGCTTGGTTTCCATCCAAATATGGACTTTTCTTTAATGATATGCATGTATATCTCAAATGGGGAGAGCTTGACTTTCTCACTAGTTTTTTGTAAGAAGTGTTGACAAGCTGAATGTACTGAGCTGTCTGTTTTTAAAACTACTAGCGCACAGCTCAGACACCCATGCATACCCCACAAGACATGCCACCAGAGGTCTCTTCACAATCTCCAAGTCTGGACTAGGGAAGGTACAGTCATGAATACGTTGCAATCTATTCCGCATCAGGATCAGATTTAAAGAAACACCTTACGGAACTGAAGAGATGCAGCAGTTCCTCC
Source organism: Salvelinus namaycush (assembly GCF_016432855.1). Taxonomy (NCBI): domain Eukaryota; kingdom Metazoa; phylum Chordata; class Actinopteri; order Salmoniformes; family Salmonidae; genus Salvelinus; species Salvelinus namaycush. Next base: position 200,515 of record NW_024061431.1, read on the forward strand.
TTTAAAAGTTGCGAGCTTGCACCGCGGGATGGCTTCATTGCTCCAGACCACAAGGGGGAGTTGGCGCACTGGAGGATGAATTAGTTGGGTAACATAGATAAATAGGATGTTTAATTTACATAATATGCTTATGTGAGTTGTCATTAGAATGTGTCCCTTTGGACTATACTGTTGGCAGTTGCACGTTTCCCTTCTCAGCTAGGGCTCAGTCACTTGGGGCCCAGAGAGGGGAGACGTCAGAATGGAACATTGTCTTCATATGTGTAGGGATGGCGTGATTAAGGGGGAACCAATTATCTCTTGGCTCAACAATGTCTGTGCGCAAGTCACTACCCTCAGTGAGCTTGTCCAGGAGTGGGGAGAAGAGGTTTACTTGAGATGGGATCAGATTTATTTATATAGCTCTTACATTAGCTGATATCTTAGTGCTGTACAGAAACCCAGCCTAAAACCCCAAACGGCAAGCAATGCAGGTGTAGAAGCACGGTGGCTAGGAAAAACTCCCTAGAAAGGCCAAAACCTAGAGAGGAACCAGGCTGAGGGGTGGCCAGTCCTCTTCTGGCTGTGCTGGGTGGAGATTATAACAGAACATGGCCAAGATGTTCATAAATTATCAGCATGGTCAAATAATAATAATCACAGTAGTTATCGAGGGTGCAGGAAGTCCTCACCTCAAGAGTAAATGTCAGTTGGCTTTTCATAGCCGATCATTAAGAGTATCTCTACCGCTCCTGCAGTCTCTAGAGAGTTGAAAACAGCAGGTCTGGGACAGGTAGCACGTCCGTTGAACAGGTCAGGGTTCCATAGCCGCAGGCAGAACAGTTGAAACTTGAGCAGCAGCACGGGCAGGTGGACTGGGGACAGCAAGGAGTCATCATGCAAGGTAGTCCTGAGGCATGGTCCTAGGGCTCAGGTCCTCCGCGAGAGAAAGAGAATTAGAGAGCATACTTAAATACACACAGGACACCGGCTAAGACAGGAGAAGTACTCCAGATATAACAAACTGACCCTGGCCCCCCGACACAAACTACTGCAGCATAAATACTGGAGGCTGAGACAGGAGGGGTCACGAGACACTGTGGCCCCATCCGAAGATACCCCCGGACAGGGCCAAACAGGAAGGATATAACCCCACCCACTTTGCCAAAGCACAGCCCCCACACCACTAGAGGGATATCTTCAACCACCAACTTACCATCCTGAGACAAGGCCGAGTATAGCCCACAAAGATCTCCGCCACGGCACAACCCAAGGGGGGGCGCCAACCCAGACAGGAAGATCACGTCAGTGACTCACCCCTCCTAGGGACGGCATGAAAGAGCACCAGTAAGCCAGTGACTCAGCCCCTGTAATAGGGTTAGAGGCAGAGAATCCCAGTGGAGAGAGGGGAACCGGCCAGGCAGAGACGGCAAGGACGGTTCGTTGCTCCAGAGCCTTTCCGTTCACCTTCACACTCCTGGGCCAGACTACACTCAATCATATGACCCACTGAAGAGATGAGTCTTCAGTAAAGACTTAAAAGTTGAGATCGAGTCTGCGTCTCTCATAGAGAGATCAAAATTGAGATCTATAGGAGAAAGCCCTGCCTCCAGCTGTTTATTTAGAAATTCTAGGGACAATAAGGAGGCCTGCGTCTTGTGACCGTAGCGTATGTGTAGGTATGTACGGCAGGACCAAATCGGAAAGAGGGGTAGGAACAAGCCCATGTAATGTTTTATAGGTTAGCAGTAAAACCTTGAAATTAGCCCTAACAGGAAGCCAGTGTAGGGAGGCCTTGCACTGGAGTAATATGATAACAATTTTGGGTTCTAGTCAGGATTCTAGCAGCCGTATTTAGCACTAACTGAAGTTTATTTTGTGCTTTATCCAGGTAGCCGGAAAGTAGAGCATTGCAGTAGTCTAACCTAGAAGTAACAAAAGCATGGATTACTTTTTCTGCATCATTTTTGGACAGAAAGTTTCTGATTTTTGCAATGTTACGTAGATGGAAAAAAGCTGTCCTTGAAACAGTCTTGATATGTTCGTCAAAAGAGAGATCAGGGTCCAGAGTAACGCCGAGGTCCTTCACAGTTTTATTTGAGACGACTTTACAACCATCAAGATTAATTGTCAGAATCAACAGAAGATCTCTTTGTTTCTTGGGACCTAGAACAAGCATCTCTGTTTTGTCCGAGTTTAAAAGTAGAAAGTTTGCAGCCATCCACTTCATTATGTCTGAAACATAGGCTTCTAGTGAGGGCAATGTTGGGGCTTCACCATGTTTCATTGAAATGTACAGCTGTGTGTCATCCGCATAGCAGTGAAAGTTAACATTATGTTTTCGAATAACATCCCCAAGAGGTAAAATATATAGTGAAAACAATAGTGGTCCCAAAACGGAACATTGAGGAACACCGAAATGTACAGTTGATTTGTCAGAGGACAAACCATTAACATGAGACCGTGTCCGTGTAGACCAATTTGGGTATCCAATCTCTCCAAAAGAACGTGGTGATCGATGGTATCAAAGGCAGCACTAAGGTCTAGGAGCACAAGGACAGATGCAGAGCCTCGGTCTGCGCCAATAAAAGGTCCTTTACCACTGCGCCAATAAAAGGTCATTTACCACCTTCACAAGTGCAGTCTCAGTGCTATGATGGGGTCTAAAACCAGGCTAAAGCATTTCGAATACATTGTTTGTCTTCAGGAAGGCAGTGAGTTGCTGCGCAACAGCTTTCTAAAATTGAGAGGAATGGAAGATTCGATATAGGCCAATAGTTTTTTATATTTTCTGGGTCAAGGTTTGGCTTTTTCAAGAGAGGCTTTATTACTGCCACTTTTAGTGAGTTTGGTACGCATCCGGTGGATAGAGAGCCGTTTATTATGTTCAACATAGGAGGGCCGAGCACGGGAAGCAGCTCTTTCAGTAGTTTAGTTGGAATAGCGTCCAGTATGCAGCTTGAAGGTTTAGAGGCCATGATTATTTTCATCATTGTGTCAAGAGATATAGTACTAAAACACTTAAGTGTCTCTCTTGATCCTAAGTCCTGGCAGAGTTGTGCAGACTCAGGACAGCTGAGCTTTGGAGGAATACGCAGATTTAAAGAGGAGTCCGTAATTTGCTTTCTAATGATCATGATCTTTTCCTCAAAGAAGTTCATGAATTTATTACTGCTGAAGTGAAAGCCATCCTCACTTGGGGAATGCTGCTTTTTAGTTAGCTTTGCGACAGTATCAAAAATAAATGTAGGATTGTTCTTATTTTCCTCAATTAAGTTGGAAAAATAGAATGATCGAGCAGCAGTGAGGGCTCTTCGATACTGCACGGTACTGTCTTTCCAAGCTAGTCGGAAGACTTCCAGTTTGGTGTGGCGCCATTTCCGTTCCAATTTTCTGGAAGCTTGCTTCAGAGCTCGGGTATTTTCTGTATACCAGGGAGCTAGTTTCTTATGACAAAAGTTTTTAGTTTTTAGGGGTGCAACTGCATCTAGGGTATTGTGCAAGGTTAAATTGAGTTCCTCAGTTAGGTGGTTAACTGATTTTTGTCCTTGGGTAGGCAGAGGGAGTCTGGAAGGGCATCAAGGAATCTTTGTGTTGTCTGAGAATTTATAGCACGACTTTTGATGCTCCTTAGTATATAGAGTTGACAATTAAGTTATGCCTTGGATGAGGTAATGTTTTGGTACTACGAAGTAGTTTTAGAGACCAAACTGAGCGATAATTTATAGCGAATGCAATCTGGCTAAGGGATACTCCTTTCTCAAGTTAAAGGCCCTTTGTGAAGTTTTCCTAAGATCTGTGGTTTGTCATGTAAGTTGAGAGGGGTGTATCTTTGCTATAAAAAATCTCAATTGCCATTGTTGGAACTCTCAACAATTAATAGATAGTGAATTGTTGAAAGTCACAGGGCTTTGGTAAAGCTCATATTATTAAAGATGAAGTTTAAGTATAACTCTGACGTGTGTGTGGTTTGTAACTCTCCTCATTTGGTAATACAGGAAATTGCCACGACAGCACTCATAATGCATTTGGGTCCCAAGGCTTTGTGATGACGAATTTTGACGCGAGCCACCCTTGCCTTGTGGCGCTCAACAAAGATGGCTGACGTCTTAACGAGTCAAGCAAATGTACAATTTGAGAGGAATGTGTTAATGTAGAGACAAACGCATTGACTGCACAATTGTGTAAGCTTGCCTTGCAATGCAGCTGAAGTAACATAGCTAACTATTTACTTGCTTATTGTGTCGGGTTAAAAATAACTATGTAGCCGATCTGGGTATGGACCCTAAAACGTAAAGTTCTGAACTAATATTCATACCAATCTATGAACCTCAAGTCTGAATGGCATTAATGAAGCCAAGAGTAGAATATTACTTTAATGTGCCAAGGATGCAAGTCCTATATACACATGTACTGTAGTTACCACATTGTAGCCTGTACATTGAATATATTCACCGATCATGTACTCTTCCTTGGCAAATAAAGGTGCGGTTCAGGTATGGCAGACAGTATTTTTCAGTCATATCAAACGCCATTATTTAAATGATGCGGTGTCTGCATGCATTACAATTATACACTTTAGTGTTTACTGCTCCTGGGACATCAATGATTACACATTGTAACTATACAATAGACTAAACATGATTGATCTGTAATTCATAGAGAGAAAAACATATGAACATTTAACTCCATTAATCTGAGGACGGACACAGGATAGTATTTCAACCAGTGGAGAATGTGAAACGCTTTATTGAAAGAAGTGCAATTTAATTGTAATATTATAAATACAAGTTCAATCTTGGGCGGGCAGGTGGACTAGTAACCGGAAGGTTGCAAGATCGAATCCCCGAGCCGACAAGGTAAAAATCTGTCCTTCTGCCCCTGAACAAGGCAGTTCTTAGGCCGTCATTCTTATCTGACTTGCATAGTTAAAAAAAAAAATGGTAGGCAAATCTGTACTTCAATGCACATATGGTGTGCATTAGAAGATGAGGTGGGTAGAGAGGTAAGAACAGCGGCAGATAGCATATGATTCATGAATGACAGTGCTACCCTAATATTCTCTCAGTTCATCACAATTGCGCTGTCGGGACTGGATTCCTCTCACATCAAAACATACCTGCAGACGAGAGAGCATGATTAAGCCTCTTTTTTTGTCTAACACGGTCAGTCATCTTAAATCAGAAGGTGAAATGCAAAACTGACCTTGGATCATTAACTCTGGGGTTTCAATGTAAAGCATCTCTTTAATAATACTTCCTGTTGACTCAACCAAGTGACATCTCACCTATGATCAGGCTGTGCCCTCTGTCAGCCAGTTCAGATGCAGGAGAGGTTCAACAAAACAGCTGATATAACCTAGAGGATTTAGGGGGAGAGGGTTGACGTGAGTGGCTACAGAGTACTTTAAGCTGAAAAACAGACCCATGAGGACAAACAATAGAAGATAATGCCAATAGGTGTCTCACCACTTGATTATTGCAAGGCTAACCCATGACTTAGCAGCAACAGATAGTCCAGTGAAAATAGCTGTAAATCTGAAAATTAGCAGCTGACATCTTAAGTTTAAAAAAAAAATTCATGCATGTGAGACAGATTCCATGTACAACAAGACAGGCAGAGATGGAGAAAAATAACACAGAACAGTTTAATTACCTCTGGTTAGGGACACTTTGCCAGCAATAAAGCTTCCACGGCCTGGTCCTCACACAGTGAACATCTGGCAATATCTACATTTTCGACCCCCTTGGTCAGCTCGCTCTCTGAAAGTAAAGAAAACAATAACTGAGATATGACCGTTATATCTAAAGCAGCACATGTCATTTTTTTAGGATACGTCAATACAGCCCAGTGCTGCTTACCTGAGATGCCATCTTCGTAGGTGTCCGCTTTGACTTCCTTTTCTGTCGGGGAAAAAATTGCTGTCAGAACAATTATTTTGACAAAAAGTAACAAATGCACCTCCATAGCATATAACAATTTGCCTGTAAATAACCACACCTTCATACAAGCGTGCTACTATTTTTTGAAATAACAAAAAAATATCAATTGTTGTTGGAAGATATGGGTATGGTGAATTATTTGTCAACCATAAAACACCTAATGTGGTACACACAATTAATAATATAAAAATAACTGATTATCTTAAAATGGAAAAATTGTCACATATATGGTTCTTCGTCTGTAGGATTCATTTACTTACTGTACAAAGTATATTTTATACATATATATATTTTTTTTACCAATTTTTTTATTTATTCCATAGACAGAACGAAATATATTTAGATGCATTTTGAATTTCTAATTGTCAATATTTTATTTTCTGTGTCACGTGTTTATGCTCATTTATGTACATCCTGTGTATGTTACCCTTCCAATGAGCTTATCATATAAACTACAACGTGAAAACTACGGTTTACCTCATTTTGAATCATGTTAGCACAGGTAACAGCCGTTTACAGTCTTTCTTTAGTTTTTCATTCGTACTCTTCCCAATTCACGTAAACTATATTTCTTTATTTCCCATGGGCTTCACCAGAGTACCCCCTAGTGGCTGGAATACAACTGTATTAAGCCCCTTACAACACCCCCCTGCAAAAACGAAATGTTGTCCCAGTTGCAGCCTTGTTTGGCACGCTTTGTACAAAATAATAAAATGCAGTACTACAGGATATTTCTTAAAGTAGCTCTTTATTAGCTAGCTATAACTGGAATGTTCACGTATCGCCAACCAGCATCAAACTGACCATGACCTAACCATTTGGGTGGTCTTAACCAATCATAGCACAGTATGATATGGCGGTAAAATGCATCCAATTATAACTCAGTATGTCTACACATATGAATATTACATCCCCCTTCTTTTAAAACAAAATAAAAATGTTTACATATTCTAAGCGTTTCTTTTGAAAACATGCTCTGCAGTTTGAACTCAAGGTAAGTAACCATTTATATTGCATACTACACCAACTGAATCAACATAGACTCTGAAACAATGATCCAATATACTGTTACTTTTCGAACAAGGGACTCTCAGCAACTCAGCTTTCACAGTAGAAATACATCTTAACATTTCAAACAAATACAATACCAAAGCATTTCAAGTGAACTTTCAATAACAAGTTTACAGTGTGGAACTCTTTTAGGGCAGCGATCCGCCTACACCCTTTGACATTTCTCGGTTCTAGGACAGCTCTGGGCTTGACCTCTCTTCCTGACCTTGTGCGATATGATGCTGAGCATGCTTCTGTGTCAGTCAACAGTTCTTGTGGTGTTGCAGGTAAGTATGGTGTATGTTTTGATGTGTGTGTGTGTGTGTGTGTGTTTAGTCCATCACGTTCTCTTTCAGGGGAACAGTTCATCTCATCAGTGTGTTGTTCTTTTGTGTTCAGTAGGTGACGACGATTGCGGCGGTACACCGCTCCTTCTGCGGTGAGGACGTGCTATGAACGTTCAGTGTTAGCTGGCTGGATGACGACTGCTGGCTTCCAGAGGCCATGCTCCTGGATTCAAACTGACTCTCCGTCGATCAGTGGTGGCAGTGGTCTAGCTGACCTGTCGTAGTATCGCTTTTGTTGTTGTTGTCTCTGTGCACGTTTTTCATGCATTTCCTTGTAGCTGACGACCTCAGGTTGTAGCTGCTGGTTGGTGCTGGGAAGGATTGAGCGAAGTCCGCGGCTCATCAACAGCTGGGCTGGTGATTTGAAGTTGTCAACTGGAGTGTTGCGGTATTCAAGGAGACTGAGGTAGGGGTCTCTCTTGTCTGCTTTTGCTTTGTCCATGAGTGATTTAGCAATCTGCACTGATTTTTCAGCAAGGCCATTACTTTGAGGGTAATGTGGGCTTGTGGTGATGTGTAAACTCCCATGCTTTTGTGAAGGATTCAAACTCATTTGATTTGTAACAGGGCCCATTGTCAGATATTAAAGTCTCTACAATGCCATGCCTGGCAAAGGCTGCTTTCAGCTTGTGTATCACAGCTGCAGATGTGGTGCTGTGAAGCTTGTCGAGTTCGAAGTATCTGCTGTAGTAGTCAACTGTTACGATGTAGTTCTCGTTGTTCCAGGTGAACAGATCGGTTGCCACGACCTGCCAGGGTCGGTCTGGGATACAGTGAGGTAACATTGGCTCTTTGGTGTTTGAGGGGCGTCGTTCAAGACATATGGCGCATTTACCAACAATGTCCTCTATTTGTTTGCACATTCCGGGCCAAAACAAAATGTCCCGTGCTCTCTGTTTGCACTTTTCCATGCCCATGTGTCCAGCATGGATCTTTGTCAAAATCTCTTCCTGAGACTGGTAGGAATGATGATTTTCTCTCCTTTGAAAATAATTCCGTTGATCTGTGATAGTTCATCAGGATGGTTCCAGAATTCTGAGACGCTCTGAGGGCATTTTCTCCTCTCCTCAGGCCGTCCATCCTGTATGACTTTCCTCAGCTGTGCGAGTTGTGAGTCCTTTTCTGTTTCTGCTTGGATCTCCTTCAGTTTTGTGTCACTAACTGGTAAGTTGCTGTACACAGTGTGCACTTGCATGTCCATGCCTTCACTGAGGCTGCTGTCCTTATAGGTAAGAAACTTCCTGGAGAGTGTGTCTGCGACAGGGATGTCTTTGCCTGGACGGTGAGTGATTGTGAAGTCGTATTTTTGTAGTTGAAGAATCATTCTCTGTAGCCTTGGCGGGGCTGCGGCTAGTGGTTTCCTCATGATTGACTCAAGGGGCTTGTGGTCGGATTCCACAATGACTTGTCGTCCATATACGTACTGATGGAAACGTTTACATCCGAACAGAATGGCATAGAGCTCCTTTTCAATTTGAGCGTAGTTGATTTCACAGTCTGTGAGAGATTTGGAAGCGTAGCCGATGGGCTTTCCTTCTTGCAGTAGCACTGCACCTAGTCCATACTTCGACGCGTCTACTTGGAGTCTGAGCTCTTTGTCGGGGTCGTAGTAGGCAAGGATTGGTCCTGGTTCTCTCGTGATCAAGTCTTTCACATTTCTGGAAAGCAATGTCGTGTTGCTTGTCCCAGAGAAACTCACTGGACTGCTTTAGCAGTTGATGCAGGGGTGCATTAGCATTGGAGAGGCTGGGTGCGAACTTTGCTAAGTAGTTGACCATGCCAAGCACTGTTTCCAGCTCTGCACGGTTCTTTGGTGGCTAAATTTCTTTTATGGTTGAGATCTTCTGTGGATCTGGCTTGATTCCAGTCGCTGTGAGAAGATGTCCGAAGTAGCTGACCTCTGTAGCGCCGACTGTGCTCTTCTCGGGTTGAGCCGGACTCCTCTCTCGCGGGACCTTTGCAGCATCGCGCGGAGGTTTCGGTCGTGCTCCTCTTTGCTTCGACTATAGACAAGGATGTCATCCACAATTAGTGGATCCAACTAGTGGTCAGTATGCACTACTACACCCTCTCTCACATGAACGCTAACATTACTGGTTTCAGTGGGAAAGATGGTAAATGGTTCAGACATTAATGGCAAATATAAAAAAACTAAGATACCCAAGTTACCGGAGTCTACAATTGCCGACTGTTAATGTAGAGTAGGGATAGTGAGAAGTAACATTCAAGACTGAAGCAATTACCCCCTCTAGTGGTAAACTTTATACTGTACCAGGTTACTACACACACTGATAATACAAAACATTGAGGACACCTGCTCTTTCCATCACAGACTATTTAAACATTTCAAATTCAGTGCAAAGTAATGTAGTGCATTGGTGTCTAGATCCCTCTTGGGTGGCAAAGTGTCACAAGAATCCTGTGGGGAGAGAAAACAAGAGAATACATTAAATTAATGGGTGTTAACTAATCAGGGTTCAACAAAGCACTTCAAGTCCTCAAATCCTTCAAAAGAGAGAGAGAAGGAGAAAGGAGTATGGTCCCTGCAGTAGGACTACATGCTGGCCATGAGGTTCTCCAAGTGGTACTCCAGGAGGCTGGAGAGCTCCGTGAACAGAGACTCTGGGTTAAAGTACCAGGCCAGCTGCTGGCCAAACATGTCATCTAGCAGAGCCATCAGCCCGCCCTGAAGAGAACACCACACAACACATAGAAAATGGCTCTGAGTTACTAGCTTATCAAGAGGAGAGAGACAATTAGAAATACTCCCCCTAAAATGACATTGGAACCTGGTTAACCATGAATAAGGAAGTAAAAAGGAAGTACACTAAGAATATGGAAGTAAACAGGAAGTAACCTCTTGACTCTTACATTGAGCAGCAGCAGGTATCTGTCAGCCTCTGGCTCCATGTTGGCAGCAGTGGGCAGGAAGGAGTACAGGAGAGCGTACAGATGCTCCACAAACCCACCGGCGTGCTAAAGGAAACAAAGGAGGAGAAAAGAGGAGAGAATAGAAGAGAAGAGGAATTTAAGTGAAACTGCTAATAGAGAGATATCAAAACATGTACCAGTGAGATGCTACTTACCACCATCATGGACTTCTGAGCTGTCATCATCCCAAACAGCACCAGCTCAAAGAGGACATCTATCATGTTCACATGATGGATCTAGGACAAGAAAACACGTTTGGAGAAAATAGGAATGATTTCATATAGATCAGCTACTGTGATGTATAAAAGACATGCATGTGGAAGAACTCAGTGAGACTTGAAAGAGTTAATGAACTCACCTTTGCCTCAGCAAGCTCCCTCTCAATATCATTCCGCTTGGAGGGGTCACTCAGGTAGTCCACAAAGTCGTTATAAGTACGGATGAACTTGGCCTCGTCCTATGACAAAGAAAAGAGCATCTTAGTGAAAAGAACACATTTCACCTCAGGGGCGCTCTCTTTCCCTTGAAAGACCAAGGGACCACAAGGGGGAGTTCAGACCACAAGGGGGAGTTGGCGCACTGGAGGATGAATTAGTTGGGTAACATAGATAAATAGGATGTTTAATTTACATAATATGCTTATGTGAGAGTGGTCATTAGAATGTGTCCCTTTGGACTATACTGTTGGCAGTTGCACGTTTCCCTTCTCAGCTAGGGCTCAGTCACTTGGGGCCCAGAGAGGGGAGACGTCAGAATGGAACATTGTCTTCATATGTGTAGGGATGGCGTGATTAAGGGGGAACCAATTATCTCTTGGCTCAACAATGTCTGTGCGCAAGTCACTACCCTCAGTGAGCTTGTCCAGGAGTGGGGAGAAGAGGTTTACTTGAGATGGGATCAGATTTATTTATATAGCTCTTCTTACATTAGCTGATATCTTAGTGCTGTACAGAAACCCAGCCTAAAACCCCAAACGGCAAGCAATGCAGGTGTAGAAGCACGGTGGCTAGGAAAAACTCCCTAGAAAGGCCAAAACCTAGAGAGGAACCAGGCTGAGGGGTGGCCAGTCCTCTTCTGGCTGTGCAGGGTGGAGATTATAACAGAACATGGCCAAGATGTTCATAAATTAATTAATAAAAATAATAATCACAGTAGTTATCGAGGGTGCAGGAAGTCCTCACCTCAAGAGTAAATGTCAGTTGGCTTTTCATAGCCGATCATTAAGATTATCTCTACCGCTCCTGCAGTCTCTAGAGAGTTGAAAACAGCAGGTCTGGGACAGGTAGCACGTCCGTTGAACAGGTCAGGGTTCCATAGCCGCAGGCAGAACAGTTGAAACTGGAGCAGCAGCACGGGCAGGTGGACTGGGGACAGCAAGGAGTCATCATGCAAGGTAGTCCTGAGGCATGGTCCTAGGGCTCAGGTCCTCCGAGAGAGAAAGAGAATTAGAGAGAGCATACTTAAATTCACACAGGACACCGGCTAAGACAGGAGAAGTACTCCAGATATAACAAACTGACCCTGGCCCCCCGACACAAACTACTGCAGCATAAATACTGGAGGCTGAGACAGGAGGGGTCAGGAGACACTGGCCCCATCCGAAGATACCCCCGACAGGGCCAAACAGGAAGGATATAACCCCACCCACTTTGCCAAAGCACAGCCCCCACACCACTAGAGGGATATCTTCAACCACCAACTTACCATCCTGAGACAAGGCCGAGTATAGCCCACAAAGATCTCCGCCACGGCACAACCCAAGGGGGGGGCGCCAACCCAGACAGTTCACGTCAGTGACTCACCCCTCCTAGGGACGGCATGAAAGAGCACCAGTAAGCCAGTGACTCAGCCCCTGTAATAGGGTTAGAGGCAGAGAATCCCAGTGGAGAGAGGGGAACCGGCCAGGCAGAGACGGCAAGGGCGGTTCGTTGCTCCAGAGCCTTTCCGTTCACCTTCACACTCCTGGGCCAGACTACACTCAATCATATGACCCACTGAAGAGATGAGTCTTCAGTAAAGACTTAAAAGTTGAGATCGAGTCTGCGTCTCTCATAGAGAGATCAAAATTGAGATCTATAGGAGAAAGCCCTGCCTCCAGCTGTTTGTTCAGAAATTCTAGGGACAATAAGGAGGCCTGCGTCTTGTGACCGTAGCGTATGTGTAGGTATGTACGGCAGGACCAAATCGGAAAGAGGGGTAGGAGCAAGCCCATGTAATGTTTTATAGGTTAGCAGTAAAACCTTGAAATTAGCCCTTGCCTTAACAGGAAGCCAGTGTAGGGAGGCTAGCACTGGAGTAATATGATAACAATTTTGGGTTCTAGTCAGGATTCTAGCAGCCGTATTTAGCACTAACTGAAGTTTATTTTGTGCTTTATCCAGGTAGCCGGAAAGTAGAGCATTGCAGTAGTCTAACCTAGAAGTAACAAAAGCATGGATTACTTTTTCTGCATCATTTTTGGACAGAAAGTTTCTGATTTTTGCAATGTTACGTAGATGGAAAAAAGCTGTCCTTGAAACAGTCTTGATATGTTCGTCAAAAGAGAGATCAGGGTCCAGAGTAACGCCGAGGTCCTTCACAGTTTTATTTGAGACGACTTTACAACCATCAAGATTAATTGTCAGAATCAACAGAAGATCTCTTTGTTTCTTGGGACCTAGAACAAGCATCTCTGTTTTGTCCGAGTTTAAAAGTAGAAAGTTTGCAGCCATCCACTTCCTTATGTCTGAAACATAGGCTTCTAGTGAGGGCAATTTTGGGGCTTCACCATGTTTCATTGAAATGTACAGCTGTGTGTCATCCGCATAGCAGTGAAAGTTAACATTATGCTTTCGAATGACATCCCCAAGAGGTAAAATATATAGTGAAAACAATAGTGGTCCCAAAACGGAACATTGAGGAACACCGAAATGTACAGTTGATTTGTCAGAGGACAAACCATTAACATGAGACAAACTGATATCTTTCCGACAGATAAGATCTAAACCAGGCTAGAACTTGTCCGTGTAGACCAATTTGGGTATCCAATCTCTCCAAAAGAACGTGGTGATCGATGGTATCAAAGGCAGCACTAAGGTCTAGGAGCACAAGGACAAATGCAGAGCCTCGGTCTGCGCCAATAAAAGGTCATTTACCACTGCGCCAATAAAAGGTCATTTACCACCTTCACAAGTGCAGTCTCAGTGCTATGATGGGGTCTAAAACCAGACTAAAGCATTTCGAATACATTGTTTGTCTTCAGGAAGGCAGTGAGTTGCTGTGCAACAGCTTTCTAAAATTGAGAGGAATGGAAGATTCGATATAGGCCAATAGTTTTTTATATTTTCTGGGTCAAGGTTTGGCTTTTTCAAGAGAGGCTTTATTACTGCCACTTTTAGTGAGTTTGGTACGCATCCGGTGGATAGAGAGCCGTTTATTATGTTCAACATAGGAGGGCCGAGCACAGGAAGCAGCTCTTTCAGTAGTTTAGTTGGAATAGGGTCCAGTATGCAGCTTGAAGGTTTAGAGGCCATGATTATTTTCATCATTGTGTCAAGAGATATAGTACTAAAACACTTAAGTGTCTCTCTTGATCCTAAGTCCTGGCAGAGTTGTGCAGACTCAGGACAGCTGAGCTTTGGAGGAATACGCAGATTTAAAGAGGAGTCCGTAATTTGCTTTCTAATGATCATAATCTTTTCCTCAAAGAAGTTCATGAATTTATTACTGCTGAAGTGAAAGCCATCCTCACTTGGGGAATGCTGCTTTTTAGTTAGCTTTGCGACAGTATCAAAAATAAATGTAGGATTGTTCTTATTTTCCTCAATTAAGTTGGAAAAATAGAATGATCGAGCAGCAGTGAGGGCACTTCGATACTGCACGGTACTGTCTTTCCAAGCTAGTCGGAAGACTTCCAGTTTGGTGTGGCGCCATTTCCGTTCCAATTTTCTGGAAGCTTGCTTCAGAGCTCGGGTATTTTCTGTATACCAGGGAGCTAGTTTCTTATGACAAAAGTTTTTAGTTTTTAGGGGTGCAACTGCATCTAGGGTATTGCGCAAGGTTAAATTGAGTTCCTCAGTTAGGTGGTTAACTGATTTTTGTCCTTGGGTAGGCAGAGGGAGTCTGGAAGGGCATCAAGGAATCTTTGTGTTGTCTGAGAATTTATAGCACGACTTTTGATGCTCCTTAGTATATAGAGTTGCCAATTAAGTTATGCCTTGGATGAGGTAATGTTTTGGTACTACGAAGTAGTTTTAGAGACCAAACTGAGCGATAATTTATAGCGAATGCAATCTGGCTAAGGGATACTCCTTTCTCAAGTTAAAGGCCCTTTGTGAAGTTTTCCTAAGATCTGTGGTTTGTCATGTAAGTTGAGAGGGGTGTATCTTTGCTATAAAAAATCTCAATTGCCATTGTTGGAACTCTCAACAATTAATAGATAGTGAATTGTTGAAAGTCACAGGGCTTTGGTAAAGCTCATATTATTAAAGATTAAGTTTAAGTATAACTCTGACGTGTGTGTGGTTTGTAACTCTCCTCATTTGGTAATACAGGGAATTGCCACGACAGCACTCATAATGCATTTGGGTCCCAAGGCTTTGTGATGACGAATTTTGACGCGAGCCACCCTTGCCTTGTGGCGCTCAACGAAGATGGCTGACGTCTTAACGAGTCAAGCAAATGTACAATTTGAGAGGAATGTGTTAATGTAGAGACAAACGCATTGACTGCACAATTGTGTAAGCTTGCCTTGCAATGCAGCTGAAGTAACATAGCTAACTATTTACTTGCTTATTGTGTCGGGTTAAAAATAACTATGTAGCCGATCTGGGTATGGACCCTAAAACGTAAAGTTCTGAACTAATATTCATACCAATCAATGAACCTCAAGTCTGAATGGCATTAATGAAGCCAAGAGTAGAATATTACTTTAATGTGCCAAGGATGCAAGTCCTATATACACATGTACTGTAGTTACCACATTGTAGCCTGTACATTGAATATATTCACCGATCATGTACTCTTCCTTGGCAAATAAAGGTGCGGTTCAGATATGGCATTTTTCAGTCATATCAAACGCCATTATTTAAATGATGCGGTGTCTGCATGCATTACAATTATACACTTTAGTGTTTACTGCTACTGGGATATCAATGATTACACATTGTAACTATACAATAGAATAAACATGATTGATCTGTAATTCATAGAGAGAAAAACCTATGAACATTTAACTCCATTAATCTGAGGACGGACACAGGATAGTATTTCAACCAGTGGAGAATGTGAAACGCTTTATTGAAAGAAGTGCATTTTTCTTTCTTCTTTTTTTCTTTTTTCTTTTAAATTTTATCCCATTTTCTCCCCATTTTCGTGGTATCCAATCGCTAGTAATTACTATCTTGTCTCATCGCTACAACTCCCGTACGGGCACGGGAGAGACGAAGGTCGAAAGCCATGCGTCCTCCGAAGCACAACCCAACCAAGCCGCACTGCTTCTTAACACAGCGCGCCTCCAACCCGGAAGCCAGCCGCACCAATGTGTCGGAGGAAACACCGTGTACCTGGCCCCCTTGGTTAGCGCGCACTGCGCCCGGCCCGCCACAGGAGTCGCTGGAGCGCGATGAGACAAGGATATCCCTACCGGCCAAACCCTCCCTAACCCGGACGACGCTATGCCAATTGTGCGTCGCCCCACGGACCTCCCGGTCGCGGCCGGCTGCGACAGAGCCTGGGCGCGAACCCAGAGACTCTGGTGGTGCAGTTAGCACTGCGATGCAGTGCCCTAGACCACTGCGCCACCCGGGAGGCCCAAGAAGTGCATTTTAATTGTAATATTATAAATACAAGTTCAATCTTGGGCGGGCAGGTGGACTAGTAACCGGAAGGTTGCGAGATCGAATCCCCGAGCCGACAAGGTAAAAATCTGTCCTTCTGCCCCTGAACAAGGCAGTTCTTAGGCCGTCATTCTTATCTGACTTGCATAGTTAAAAAAAAAAATGGTAGGCAAATCTGTACTTCAATGCACATATGGTGTGCATTAGAAGATGAGGTGGGTAGAGAGGTAAGAACAGCGGCAGATAGCATATGATTCATGAATGACAGTGCTACCCTAATATTCTCTCAGTTCATCACAATTGCGCTGTCGGGACTGGATTCCTCTCACATCAAAACATACCTGCAGACGAGAGAGCATGATTAAGCCTCTTTTTTGTCAAACACGGTCAGTCATCTTAAATCAGAAGGTGAAATGCAAAACTGACCTTGGATCATTAACTCTGGGGTTTCAATGTAAAGCATCTCTTTAATAATACTTCCTGTTGACTCAACCAAGTGACATCTCACCTATGATCAGGCTGTGCCCTCTGTCAGCCAGTTCAGATGCGGGAGAGGTTCAACAAAACAGCTGATATAACCTAGAGGATTTAGGGGGAGAGGGTTGACGTGAGTGGCTACAGAGTACTTTAAGCTGAAAAACAGACCCATGAGGACAAACAATAGAAGATAATGCCAATAGGTGTCTCACCACTTGATTATTGCAAGGCTAACCCATGACTTAGCAGCAACAGATAGTCCAGTGAAAATGGCTGTAAATCTGAAAATTAGCAGCTGACATCTTAAGTTAAAAAAAAAAATTCATGCATGTGAGACAGATTCCATGTACAACAAGACAGGCAGAGATGGAGAAAAATAACACAGAACAGTTTAATTACCTCTGGTTAGGGACACTTTGCCAGCAATAAAGCTTCCACGGCCTGGTCCTCACACAGTGAACATCTGGCAATATCTACATTTTCGACCCCCTTGGTCAGCTCGCTCTCTGAAAGTAAAGAAAACAATAACTGAGATATGACCGTTATATCTAAAGCAGCACATGTCATTTTTTTAGGATACGTCAATACAGCCCAGTGCTGCTTACCTGAGATGCCATCTTCGTAGGTGTCCGCTTTGACTTCCTTTTCTGTCGGGGAAAAAATTGCTGTCAGAACAATTATTTTGACAAAAAGTAACAAATGCACCTCCATAGCATATAACAATTTGCCTGTAAATAACCACACCTTCATACAAGCGTGCTACTATTTTTTGAAATAACAAAAAAATATAATTTGTTGTTGGAAGATATGGGTATGGTGAATTATTTGTCAACCATAAAACACCTAATGTGGTACACACAATTAATAATATAAAAATAACTGATTATCTTAAAATGGAAAAATTGTCACATATATGGTTCTTCGTCTGTAGGATTCATTTACTTACTGTACAGACAAGTATATTTTATACATATATTTTTTTTTAACTAATTTTTTTAATGTATTCCAAAGACAGAACGAAATATATTTAGATGCATTTTGAATTTCTAATTGTCAATATTTTATTTTCTGTGTCACGTGTTTATGCCCATTTATGTACATCCTGTGTATGTTACCCTTCCAATGAGCTTATCATATAAACTACAACGCGAAAACTACGGTTTACCTCACTTTGAATCATGTTAGCACAAGTAACAGCCGTTTACAGTCTTTCTTTAGTTTTTCATTCGTACTCTTCCCAATTCACTTAAACTATATTTATTTATTTCCCATGGGCTTCACCAGAGTACCCCCTAGTGGCTGGAATACAACTGTATTAAGCCCCTTACAACACCTCCCTAAAAAACGAAATGTTGTCCCAGTTGCAGCCTTGTTTGGCACGCTTTGTACAAAATAATAAAATGCAGTACTACAGGATATTTCTTAAAGTAGCTCTTTATTAGCTAGCTATAACTGGAATGTTCACGTATCGCCAACCAGCATCAAACTGACCATGACCTAACCATTTGGGTGGTCTTAACCAATCATAGCACAGTATGATATGGCGGTAAAATGCATCCAATTATAATTCAGTATGTTTACACATATGAATATTACATCCCCCTTCTTTAAAACAAAATAAAAATGTTTACATATTCTAAGCGTTTCTTTTGAAAACATGCTCTGCAGTTTGAACTCAAGGTAAGTAACCATTTATATTGCATACTACACCAACTGAATCAACATAGACTCTGAAACAATGATCCAATATACTGTTACTTTTCGAACAAGGGACTCTCAGCAACTCAGCTTTCACAGTAGAAATACATCTTAACATTTCAAACAAATACAATACCAAAGCATTTCAAGTGAACTTTCAATAACAAGTTTACAGTGTGGAACTCTTTTAGGTAAGCGATCCGCTTACACCCTTTGACATTTCACAGGTCTAGGACAGCTCTGGGCTTGACTCTCTTCCTGACCTTGTGCGATATGATGCTGAGCATGCTTCTGTGTCAGTCAACAGTTCTTGTGGTGTTGCAGGTAAGTATGGTGTATGTTTTGATGTGTGTGTGTGTGTGTGTGTGTTTAGTCCATCACGTTCTCTTTCAGGGGAACAGTTCATCTCATCAGTGTGTTGTTCTTTTGTGTTCAGTAGGTGACGACGATTGCGGCGGTACACCGCTCCTTCTGCGGTGAGGACGTGCTATGAACGTTCAGTGTTAGCTGGCTGGATGACGACTGCTGGCTTCCAGAGGCCATGCTCCTGGATTCAAACTGACTCTCCGTCGATCAGTGGTGGCAGTGGTCTAGCTGACCTGTCGTAGTATCGCTTTTGTTGTTGTTGTCTCTGTGCACGTTTTTCATGCATTTCCTTGTAGCTGACGACCTCAGGTTGTAGCTGCTGGTTGGTGCTGGGGAAGGATTGAGCGAAGTTCGCGGCTCATCAACAGCTGGGCTGGTGATTTGAAGTTGTCAACTGGAGTGTTGCGGTATTCAAGGAGACTGAGGTAGGGGTCTCTCTTGTCTGCTTTTGCTTTGTCCATGAGTGATTTAGCAATCTGCACTGATTTTTCAGCAAGGCCATTACTTTGAGGGTAATGTGGGCTTGTGGTGATGTGTAAACTCCCATGCTTTTGTGAAGGATTCAAACTCATTTGATTTGTAACAGGGCCCAGATATTAAAGCTAGTGTATCACAGCTGCAGATGTGGTGCTGTGAAGCTTGTCGAGTTCGAAGTATCTGCTGTAGTAGTCAACTGTTACGATGTAGTTCTCGTTGTTCCAGGTGAACAGATCGGTTGCCACGACCTGCCAGGGTCGGTCTGGGATACAGTGAGGTAACATTGGCTCTTTGGTGTTTGAGGGGCGTCGTTCAAGACATATGGCGCATTTACCAACAATGTCCTCTATTTGTTTGCACATTCCGGGCCAAAACAAAATGTCCCGTGCTCTCTGTTTGCACTTTTCCATGCCCATGTGTCCAGCATGGATCTTTGTCAAAATCTCTTCCTGAGACTGGTAGGAATGATGATTTTCTCTCCTTTGGAAAATAATTCCGTTGATCTGTGATAGTTCATCAGGATGGTTCCAGAATTCTGAGACGCTCTGAGGGCATTTTCTCCTCTCCTCAGGCCGTCCATCCTGTATGACTTTCCTCAGCTGTGCGAGTTGTGAGTCCTTTCTGTTTCTGCTTGGATCTCCTTCAGTTTTGTGTCACTAACTGGTAAGTTGCTGTACACAGTGTGCACTTGCATGTCCATGCCTTCACTGAGGCTGCTGTCCTTATAGGTAAGAAACTTCCTGGAGAGTGTGTCTGCGACAGGGATGTCTTTGCCTGGACGGTGAGTGATTGTGAAGTCGTATTTTTGTAGTTGAAGAATCATTCTCTGTAGCCTTGGCGGGGCTGCGGCTAGTGGTTTCCTCATGATTGACTCAAGGGGCTTGTGGTCGGATTCCACAATGACTTGTCGTCCATATACGTACTGATGGAAACGTTTACATCCGAACAGAATGGCATAGAGCTCCTTTTCAATTTGAGCGTAGTTGATTTCACAGTCTGTGAGAGATTTGGAAGCGTAGCCGATGGGCTTTCCTTCTTGCAGTAGCACTGCACCTAGTCCATACTTCGACGCGTCTACTTGGAGTCTGAGCTCTTTGTCGGGGTCGTAGTAGGCAAGGATTGGTCCTGGTTCTCTCGTGATCAAGTCTTTCACATTTCTGGAAAGCAATGTCGTGTTGCTTGTCCCAGAGAAACTCACTGGACTGCTTTAGCAGTTGATGCAGGGGTGCATTAGCATTGGAGAGGCTGGGTGCGAACTTTGCTAAGTAGTTGACCATGCCAAGCACTGTTTCCAGCTCTGCACGGTTCTTTGGTGGCTAAATTTCTTTTATGGTTGAGATCTTCTGTGGATCTGGCTTGATTCCAGTCGCTGTGAGAAGATGTCCGAAGTAGCTGACCTCTGTAGCGCCGACTGTGCTCTTCTCGGGTTGAGCCGGACTCCTCTCTCGCGGGACCTTTGCAGCATCGCGCGGAGGTTTCGGTCGTGCTCCTCTTTGCTTCGACTATAGACAAGGATGTCATCCACAATTAGTGGATCCAACTAGTGGTCAGTATGCACTACTACACCCTCTCTCACATGAACGCTAACATTACTGGTTTCAGTGGGAAAGATGGTAAATGGTTCAGACATTAATGGCAAATATAAAAAAACTAAGATACCCAAGTTACCGGAGTCTACAATTGCCGACTGTTAATGTAGAGTAGGGATAGTGAGAAGTAACATTCAAGACTGAAGCAATTACCCCCTCTAGTGGTAAACTTTATACTGTACCAGGTTACTACACACACTGATAATACAAAACATTGAGGACACCTGCTCTTTCCATCACAGACTATTTAAACATTTCAAATTCAGTGCAAAGTAATGTAGTGCATTGGTGTCTAGATCCCTCTTGGGTGGCAAAGTGTCACAAGAATCCTGTGGGGAGAGAAAACAAGAGAATACATTAAATTAATGGGTGTTAACTAATCAGGGTTCAACAAAGCACTTCAAGTCCTCAAATCCTTCAAAAGAGAGAGAGAAGGAGAAAGGAGTATGGTCCCTGCAGTAGGACTACATGCTGGCCATGAGGTTCTCCAAGTGGTACTCCAGGAGGCTGGAGAGCTCCGTGAACAGAGACTCTGGGTTAAAGTACCAGGCCAGCTGCTGGCCAAACATGTCATCTAGCAGAGCCATCAGCCCGCCCTGAACACCACACAACACATAGAAAATGGCTCTGAGTTACTAGCTTATCAAGAGGAGAGAGACAATTAGAAATACTCCCCCTAAAATGACATTGGAACCTGGTTAACCATGAATAAGGAAGTAAAAAGGAAGTACACTAAGAATATGGAAGTAAACAGGAAGTAACCTCTTGACTCTTACATTGAGCAGCAGCAGGTATCTGTCAGCCTCTGGCTCCATGTTGGCAGCAGTGGGCAGGAAGGAGTACAGGAGAGCGTACAGATGCTCCACAAACCCACCGGCGTGCTAAAGGAAACAAAGGAGGAGAAAAGAGGAGAGAATAGAAGAGAAGAGGAATTTAAGTGAAACTGCTAATAGAGAGATATCAAAAACATGTACCAGTGAGATGCTACTTACCACCATCATGGACTTCTGAGCTGTCATCATCCCAAACAGCACCAGCTCAAAGAGGACATCTATCATGTTCACATGATGGATCTAGGACAAGAAAACACGTTTGGAGAAAATAGGAATGATTTCATATAGATCAGCTACTGTGATGTATAAAAGACATGCATGTGGAAGAACTCAGTGAGACTTGAAAGAGTTAATGAACTCACCTTTGCCTCAGCAAGCTCCCTCTCAATATCATTCCGCTTGGAGGGGTCACTCAGGTAGTCCACAAAGTCGTTATAAGTACGGATGAACTTGGCCTCGTCCTATGACAAAGAAAAGAGCATCTTAGTGAAAAGAACACATTTCACCTCAGGGGCGCTCTCTTTTCCTTGAAAGACCAAGGGACCACAAGGGGGAGTTCAGACCACAAGGGGGAGTTGGCGCACTGGAGGATGAATTAGTTGGGTAACATAGATAAATAGGATGTTTAATTTACATAATATGCTTATGTGAGAGTGGTCATTAGAATGTGTCCCTTTGGACTATACTGTTGGCAGTTGCACGTTTCCCTTCTCAGCTAGGGCTCAGTCACTTGGGGCCCAGAGAGGGGAGACGTCAGAATGGAACATTGTCTTCATATGTGTAGGGATGGCGTGATTAAGGGGGAACCAATTATCTCTTGGCTCAACAATGTCTGTGCGCAAGTCACTACCCTCAGTGAGCTTGTCCAGGAGTGGGGAGAAGAGGTTTACTTGAGATGGGATCAGATTTATTTATATAGCTCTTCTTACATTAGCTGATATCTTAGTGCTGTACAGAAACCCAGCCTAAAACCCCAAACGGCAAGCAATGCAGGTGTAGAAGCACGGTGGCTAGGAAAAACTCCCTAGAAAGGCCAAAACCTAGAGAGGAACCAGGCTGAGGGGTGGCCAGTCCTCTTCTGGCTGTGCAGGGTGGAGATTATAACAGAACATGGCCAAGATGTTCATAAATTAATTAATAAAAATAATAATCACAGTAGTTATCGAGGGTGCAGGAAGTCCTCACCTCAAGAGTAAATGTCAGTTGGCTTTTCATAGCCGATCATTAAGATTATCTCTACCGCTCCTGCAGTCTCTAGAGAGTTGAAAACAGCAGGTCTGGGACAGGTAGCACGTCCGTTGAACAGGTCAGGGTTCCATAGCCGCAGGCAGAACAGTTGAAACTGGAGCAGCAGCACGGGCAGGTGGACTGGGGACAGCAAGGAGTCATCATGCAAGGTAGTCCTGAGGCATGGTCCTAGGGCTCAGGTCCTCCGAGAGAGAAAGAGAATTAGAGAGAGCATACTTAAATTCACACAGGACACCGGCTAAGACAGGAGAAGTACTCCAGATATAACAAACTGACCCTGGCCCCCCGACACAAACTACTGCAGCATAAATACTGGAGGCTGAGACAGGAGGGGTCAGGAGACACTGGCCCCATCCGAAGATACCCCCGACAGGGCCAAACAGGAAGGATATAACCCCACCCACTTTGCCAAAGCACAGCCCCCACACCACTAGAGGGATATCTTCAACCACCAACTTACCATCCTGAGACAAGGCCGAGTATAGCCCACAAAGATCTCCGCCACGGCACAACCCAAGGGGGGGGCGCCAACCCAGACAGTTCACGTCAGTGACTCACCCCTCCTAGGGACGGCATGAAAGAGCACCAGTAAGCCAGTGACTCAGCCCCTGTAATAGGGTTAGAGGCAGAGAATCCCAGTGGAGAGAGGGGAACCGGCCAGGCAGAGACGGCAAGGGCGGTTCGTTGCTCCAGAGCCTTTCCGTTCACCTTCACACTCCTGGGCCAGACTACACTCAATCATATGACCCACTGAAGAGATGAGTCTTCAGTAAAGACTTAAAAGTTGAGATCGAGTCTGCGTCTCTCATAGAGAGATCAAAATTGAGATCTATAGGAGAAAGCCCTGCCTCCAGCTGTTTGTTCAGAAATTCTAGGGACAATAAGGAGGCCTGCGTCTTGTGACCGTAGCGTATGTGTAGGTATGTACGGCAGGACCAAATCGGAAAGAGGGGTAGGAGCAAGCCCATGTAATGTTTTATAGGTTAGCAGTAAAACCTTGAAATTAGCCCTTGCCTTAACAGGAAGCCAGTGTAGGGAGGCTAGCACTGGAGTAATATGATAACAATTTTGGGTTCTAGTCAGGATTCTAGCAGCCGTATTTAGCACTAACTGAAGTTTATTTTGTGCTTTATCCAGGTAGCCGGAAAGTAGAGCATTGCAGTAGTCTAACCTAGAAGTAACAAAAGCATGGATTACTTTTTCTGCATCATTTTTGGACAGAAAGTTTCTGATTTTTGCAATGTTACGTAGATGGAAAAAAGCTGTCCTTGAAACAGTCTTGATATGTTCGTCAAAAGAGAGATCAGGGTCCAGAGTAACGCCGAGGTCCTTCACAGTTTTATTTGAGACGACTTTACAACCATCAAGATTAATTGTCAGAATCAACAGAAGATCTCTTTGTTTCTTGGGACCTAGAACAAGCATCTCTGTTTTGTCCGAGTTTAAAAGTAGAAAGTTTGCAGCCATCCACTTCCTTATGTCTGAAACATAGGCTTCTAGTGAGGGCAATTTTGGGGCTTCACCATGTTTCATTGAAATGTACAGCTGTGTGTCATCCGCATAGCAGTGAAAGTTAACATTATGCTTTCGAATGACATCCCCAAGAGGTAAAATATATAGTGAAAACAATAGTGGTCCCAAAACGGAACATTGAGGAACACCGAAATGTACAGTTGATTTGTCAGAGGACAAACCATTAACATGAGACAAACTGATATCTTTCCGACAGATAAGATCTAAACCAGGCTAGAACTTGTCCGTGTAGACCAATTTGGGTATCCAATCTCTCCAAAAGAACGTGGTGATCGATGGTATCAAAGGCAGCACTAAGGTCTAGGAGCACAAGGACAAATGCAGAGCCTCGGTCTGCGCCAATAAAAGGTCATTTACCACTGCGCCAATAAAAGGTCATTTACCACCTTCACAAGTGCAGTCTCAGTGCTATGATGGGGTCTAAAACCAGACTAAAGCATTTCGAATACATTGTTTGTCTTCAGGAAGGCAGTGAGTTGCTGTGCAACAGCTTTCTAAAATTGAGAGGAATGGAAGATTCGATATAGGCCAATAGTTTTTTATATTTTCTGGGTCAAGGTTTGGCTTTTTCAAGAGAGGCTTTATTACTGCCACTTTTAGTGAGTTTGGTACGCATCCGGTGGATAGAGAGCCGTTTATTATGTTCAACATAGGAGGGCCGAGCACAGGAAGCAGCTCTTTCAGTAGTTTAGTTGGAATAGGGTCCAGTATGCAGCTTGAAGGTTTAGAGGCCATGATTATTTTCATCATTGTGTCAAGAGATATAGTACTAAAACACTTAAGTGTCTCTCTTGATCCTAAGTCCTGGCAGAGTTGTGCAGACTCAGGACAGCTGAGCTTTGGAGGAATACGCAGATTTAAAGAGGAGTCCGTAATTTGCTTTCTAATGATCATAATCTTTTCCTCAAAGAAGTTCATGAATTTATTACTGCTGAAGTGAAAGCCATCCTCACTTGGGGAATGCTGCTTTTTAGTTAGCTTTGCGACAGTATCAAAAATAAATGTAGGATTGTTCTTATTTTCCTCAATTAAGTTGGAAAAATAGAATGATCGAGCAGCAGTGAGGGCACTTCGATACTGCACGGTACTGTCTTTCCAAGCTAGTCGGAAGACTTCCAGTTTGGTGTGGCGCCATTTCCGTTCCAATTTTCTGGAAGCTTGCTTCAGAGCTCGGGTATTTTCTGTATACCAGGGAGCTAGTTTCTTATGACAAAAGTTTTTAGTTTTTAGGGGTGCAACTGCATCTAGGGTATTGCGCAAGGTTAAATTGAGTTCCTCAGTTAGGTGGTTAACTGATTTTTGTCCTTGGGTAGGCAGAGGGAGTCTGGAAGGGCATCAAGGAATCTTTGTGTTGTCTGAGAATTTATAGCACGACTTTTGATGCTCCTTAGTATATAGAGTTGCCAATTAAGTTATGCCTTGGATGAGGTAATGTTTTGGTACTACGAAGTAGTTTTAGAGACCAAACTGAGCGATAATTTATAGCGAATGCAATCTGGCTAAGGGATACTCCTTTCTCAAGTTAAAGGCCCTTTGTGAAGTTTTCCTAAGATCTGTGGTTTGTCATGTAAGTTGAGAGGGGTGTATCTTTGCTATAAAAAATCTCAATTGCCATTGTTGGAACTCTCAACAATTAATAGATAGTGAATTGTTGAAAGTCACAGGGCTTTGGTAAAGCTCATATTATTAAAGATTAAGTTTAAGTATAACTCTGACGTGTGTGTGGTTTGTAACTCTCCTCATTTGGTAATACAGGGAATTGCCACGACAGCACTCATAATGCATTTGGGTCCCAAGGCTTTGTGATGACGAATTTTGACGCGAGCCACCCTTGCCTTGTGGCGCTCAACGAAGATGGCTGACGTCTTAACGAGTCAAGCAAATGTACAATTTGAGAGGAATGTGTTAATGTAGAGACAAACGCATTGACTGCACAATTGTGTAAGCTTGCCTTGCAATGCAGCTGAAGTAACATAGCTAACTATTTACTTGCTTATTGTGTCGGGTTAAAAATAACTATGTAGCCGATCTGGGTATGGACCCTAAAACGTAAAGTTCTGAACTAATATTCATACCAATCAATGAACCTCAAGTCTGAATGGCATTAATGAAGCCAAGAGTAGAATATTACTTTAATGTGCCAAGGATGCAAGTCCTATATACACATGTACTGTAGTTACCACATTGTAGCCTGTACATTGAATATATTCACCGATCATGTACTCTTCCTTGGCAAATAAAGGTGCGGTTCAGATATGGCATTTTTCAGTCATATCAAACGCCATTATTTAAATGATGCGGTGTCTGCATGCATTACAATTATACACTTTAGTGTTTACTGCTACTGGGATATCAATGATTACACATTGTAACTATACAATAGAATAAACATGATTGATCTGTAATTCATAGAGAGAAAAACCTATGAACATTTAACTCCATTAATCTGAGGACGGACACAGGATAGTATTTCAACCAGTGGAGAATGTGAAACGCTTTATTGAAAGAAGTGCATTTTTTTTTCTTCTTTTTTTTCTTTTTTCTTTTAAATTTTATCCCATTTTCTCCCCATTTTCGTGGTATCCAATCGCTAGTAATTACTATCTTGTCTCATCGCTACAACTCCCGTACGGGCACGGGAGAGACGAAGGTCGAAAGCCATGCGTCCTCCGAAGCACAACCCAACCAAGCCGCACTGCTTCTTAACACAGCGCGCCTCCAACCCGGAAGCCAGCCGCACCAATGTGTCGGAGGAAACACCGTGTACCTGGCCCCCTTGGTTAGCGCGCACTGCGCCCGGCCCGCCACAGGAGTCGCTGGAGCGCGATGAGACAAGGATATCCCTACCGGCCAAACCCTCCCTAACCCGGACGACGCTATGCCAATTGTGCGTCGCCCCACGGACCTCCCGGTCGCGGCCGGCTGCGACAGAGCCTGGGCGCGAACCCAGAGACTCTGGTGGTGCAGTTAGCACTGCGATGCAGTGCCCTAGACCACTGCGCCACCCGGGAGGCCCAAGAAGTGCATTTTAATTGTAATATTATAAATACAAGTTCAATCTTGGGCGGGCAGGTGGACTAGTAACCGGAAGGTTGCGAGATCGAATCCCCGAGCCGACAAGGTAAAAATCTGTCCTTCTGCCCCTGAACAAGGCAGTTCTTAGGCCGTCATTCTTATCTGACTTGCATAGTTAAAAAAAAAAATGGTAGGCAAATCTGTACTTCAATGCACATATGGTGTGCATTAGAAGATGAGGTGGGTAGAGAGGTAAGAACAGCGGCAGATAGCATATGATTCATGAATGACAGTGCTACCCTAATATTCTCTCAGTTCATCACAATTGCGCTGTCGGGACTGGATTCCTCTCACATCAAAACATACCTGCAGACGAGAGAGCATGATTAAGCCTCTTTTTTTGTCAAACACGGTCAGTCATCTTAAATCAGAAGGTGAAATGCAAAACTGACCTTGGATCATTAACTCTGGGGTTTCAATGTAAAGCATCTCTTTAATAATACTTCCTGTTGACTCAACCAAGTGACATCTCACCTATGATCAGGCTGTGCCCTCTGTCAGCCAGTTCAGATGCGGGAGAGGTTCAACAAAACAGCTGATATAACCTAGAGGATTTAGGGGGAGAGGGTTGACGTGAGTGGCTACAGAGTACTTTAAGCTGAAAAACAGACCCATGAGGACAAACAATAGAAGATAATGCCAATAGGTGTCTCACCACTTGATTATTGCAAGGCTAACCCATGACTTAGCAGCAACAGATAGTCCAGTGAAAATGGCTGTAAATCTGAAAATTAGCAGCTGACATCTTAAGTTAAAAAAAAAATTCATGCATGTGAGACAGATTCCATGTACAACAAGACAGGCAGAGATGGAGAAAAATAACACAGAACAGTTTAATTACCTCTGGTTAGGGACACTTTGCCAGCAATAAAGCTTCCACGGCCTGGTCCTCACACAGTGAACATCTGGCAATATCTACATTTTCGACCCCCTTGGTCAGCTCGCTCTCTGAAAGTAAAGAAAACAATAACTGAGATATGACCGTTATATCTAAAGCAGCACATGTCATTTTTTTAGGATACGTCAATACAGCCCAGTGCTGCTTACCTGAGATGCCATCTTCGTAGGTGTCCGCTTTGACTTCCTTTTCTGTCGGGGAAAAAATTGCTGTCAGAACAATTATTTTGACAAAAAGTAACAAATGCACCTCCATAGCATATAACAATTTGCCTGTAAATAACCACACCTTCATACAAGCGTGCTACTATTTTTTGAAATAACAAAAAAATATAATTTGTTGTTGGAAGATATGGGTATGGTGAATTATTTGTCAACCATAAAACACCTAATGTGGTACACACAATTAATAATATAAAAATAACTGATTATCTTAAAATGGAAAAATTGTCACATATATGGTTCTTCGTCTGTAGGATTCATTTACTTACTGTACAGACAAGTATATTTTATACATATATATTTTTTTTTTACCATTTTTTTTAATGTATTCCATAGACAGAACGAAATATATTTAGATGCATTTTGAATTTCTAATTGTCAATATTTTATTTTCTGTGTCACGTGTTTATGCCCATTTATGTACATCCTGTGTATGTTACCCTTCCAATGAGCTTATCATATAAACTACAACGCGAAAACTACGGTTTACCTCACTTTGAATCATGTTAGCACAAGTAACAGCCGTTTACAGTCTTTCTTTAGTTTTTCATTCGTACTCTTCCCAATTCACTTAAACTATATTTATTTATTTCCCATGGGCTTCACCAGAGTACCCCGTAGTGGCTGGAATACAACTGTATTAAGCCCCTTACAACACCTCCCTAAAAAACGAAATGTTGTCCCAGTTGCAGCCTTGTTTGGCACGCTTTGTACAAAATAATAAAATGCAGTACTACAGGATATTTCTTAAAGTAGCTCTTTATTAGCTAGCTATAACTGGAATGTTCACGTATCGCCAACCAGCATCAAACTGACCATGACCTAACCATTTGGGTGGTCTTAACCAATCATAGCACAGTATGATATGGCGGTAAAATGCATCCAATTATAATTCAGTATGTTTACACATATGAATATTACATCCCCCTTCTTTTAAAACAAAATAAAAATGTTTACATATTCTAAGCGTTTCTTTTGAAAACATGCTCTGCAGTTTGAACTCAAGGTAAGTAACCATTTATATTGCATACTACACCAACTGAATCAACATAGACTCTGAAACAATGATCCAATATACTGTTACTTTTCGAACAAGGGACTCTCAGCAACTCAGCTTTCACAGTAGAAATACATCTTAACATTTCAAACAAATACAATACCAAAGCATTTCAAGTGAACTTTCAATAACAAGTTTACAGTGTGGAACTCTTTTAGGTAAGCGATCCGCTTACACCCTTTGACATTTCACAGGTCTAGGACAGCTCTGGGCTTGACCTCTCTTCCTGACCTTGTGCGATATGATGCTGAGCATGCTTCTGTGTCAGTCAACAGTTCTTGTGGTGTTGCAGGTAAGTATGGTGTATGTTTTGATGTGTGTGTGTGTGTGTGTGTGTTTAGTCCATCACGTTCTCTTTCAGGGGAACAGTTCATCTCATCAGTGTGTTGTTCTTTTGTGTTCAGTAGGTGACGACGATTGCGGCGGTACACCGCTCCTTCTGCGGTGAGGACGTGCTATGAACGTTCAGTGTTAGCTGGCTGGATGACGACTGCTGGCTTCCAGAGGCCATGCTCCTGGATTCAAACTGACTCTCCGTCGATCAGTGGTGGCAGTGGTCTAGCTGACCTGTCGTAGTATCGCTTTTGTTGTTGTTGTCTCTGTGCACGTTTTTTCATGCATTTCCTTGTAGCTGACGACCTCAGGTTGTAGCTGCTGGTTGGTGCTGGGAAGGATTGAGCGAAGTCCGCGGCTCATCAACAGCTGGGCTGGTGATTTGAAGTTGTCAACTGGAGTGTTGCGGTATTCAAGGAGACTGAGGTAGGGGTCTCTCTTGTCTGCTTTTGCTTTGTCCATGAGTGATTTAGCAATCTGCACTGATTTTTCAGCAAGGCCATTACTTTGAGGGTAATGTGGGCTTGTGGTGATGTGTAAACTCCCATGCTTTTGTGAAGGATTCAAACTCATTTGATTTGTAACAGGGCCCATTGTCAGATATTAAAGTCTCTACAATGCCATGCCTGGCAAAGGCTGCTTTCAGCTTGTGTATCACAGCTGCAGATGTGGTGCTGTGAAGCTTGTCGAATTCGAAGTATCTGCTGTAGTAGTCAACTGTTACGATGTAGTTCTCGTTGTTCCAGGTGAACAGATCGGTTGCCACGACCTGCCAGGGTCGGTCTGGGATACAGTGAGGTAACATTGGCTCTTTGGTGTTTGAGGGGCGTCGTTCAAGACATATGGCGCATTTACCAACAATGTCCTCTATTTGTTTGCACATTCCGGGCCAAAACAAAATGTCCCGTGCTCTCTGTTTGCACTTTTCCATGCCCATGTGTCCAGCATGGATCTTTGTCAAAATCTCTTCCTGAGACTGGTAGGAATGATGATTTTCTCTCCTTTGAAAATAATTCCGTTGATCTGTGATAGTTCATCAGGATGGTTCCAGAATTCTGAGACGCTCTGAGGGCATTTTCTCCTCTCCTCAGGCCGTCCATCCTGTATGACTTTCCTCAGCTGTGCGAGTTGTGAGTCCTTTTCTGTTTCTGCTTGGATCTCCTTCAGTTTTGTGTCACTAACTGGTAAGTTGCTGTACACAGTGTGCACTTGCATGTCCATGCCTTCACTGAGGCTGCTGTCCTTATAGGTAAGAAACTTCCTGGAGAGTGTGTCTGCGACAGGGATGTCTTTGCCTGGACGGTGAGTGATTGTGAAGTCGTATTTTTGTAGTTGAAGAATCATTCTCTGTAGCCTTGGCGGGGCTGCGGCTAGTGGTTTCCTCATGATTGACTCAAGGGGCTTGTGGTCGGATTCCACAATGACTTGTCGTCCATATACGTACTGATGGAAACGTTTACATCCGAACAGAATGGCATAGAGCTCCTTTTCAATTTGAGCGTAGTTGATTTCACAGTCTGTGAGAGATTTGGAAGCGTAGCCGATGGGCTTTCCTTCTTGCAGTAGCACTGCACCTAGTCCATACTTCGACGCGTCTACTTGGAGTCTGAGCTCTTTGTCGGGGTCGTAGTAGGCAAGGATTGGTCCTGGTTCTCTCGTGATCAAGTCTTTCACATTTCTGGAAAGCAATGTCGTGTTGCTTGTCCCAGAGAAACTCACTGGACTGCTTTAGCAGTTGATGCAGGGGTGCATTAGCATTGGAGAGGCTGGGTGCGAACTTTGCTAAGTAGTTGACCATGCCAAGCACTGTTTCCAGCTCTGCACGGTTCTTTGGTGGCTAAATTTCTTTTATGGTTGAGATCTTCTGTGGATCTGGCTTGATTCCAGTCGCTGTGAGAAGATGTCCGAAGTAGCTGACCTCTGTAGCGCCGACTGTGCTCTTCTCGGGTTGAGCCGGACTCCTCTCTCGCGGGACCTTTGCAGCATCGCGCGGAGGTTTCGGTCGTGCTCCTCTTTGCTTCGACTATAGACAAGGATGTCATCCACAATTAGTGGATCCAACTAGTGGTCAGTATGCACTACTACACCCTCTCTCACATGAACGCTAACATTACTGGTTTCAGTGGGAAAGATGGTAAATGGTTCAGACATTAATGGCAAATATAAAAAAACTAAGATACCCAAGTTACCGGAGTCTACAATTGCCGACTGTTAATGTAGAGTAGGGATAGTGAGAAGTAACATTCAAGACTGAAGCAATTACCCCCTCTAGTGGTAAACTTTATACTGTACCAGGTTACTACACACACTGATAATACAAAACATTGAGGACACCTGCTCTTTCCATCACAGACTATTTAAACATTTCAAATTCAGTGCAAAGTAATGTAGTGCATTGGTGTCTAGATCCCTCTTGGGTGGCAAAGTGTCACAAGAATCCTGTGGGGAGAGAAAACAAGAGAATACATTAAATTAATGGGTGTTAACTAATCAGGGTTCAACAAAGCACTTCAAGTCCTCAAATCCTTCAAAAGAGAGAGAGAAGGAGAAAGGAGTATGGTCCCTGCAGTAGGACTACATGCTGGCCATGAGGTTCTCCAAGTGGTACTCCAGGAGGCTGGAGAGCTCCGTGAACAGAGACTCTGGGTTAAAGTACCAGGCCAGCTGCTGGCCAAACATGTCATCTAGCAGAGCCATCAGCCCGCCCTGAAGAGAACACCACACAACACATAGAAAATGGCTCTGAGTTACTAGCTTATCAAGAGGAGAGAGACAATTAGAAATACTCCCCCTAAAATGACATTGGAACCTGGTTAACCATGAATAAGGAAGTAAAAAGGAAGTACACTAAGAATATGGAAGTAAACAGGAAGTAACCTCTTGACTCTTACATTGAGCAGCAGCAGGTATCTGTCAGCCTCTGGCTCCATGTTGGCAGCAGTGGGCAGGAAGGAGTACAGGAGAGCGTACAGATGCTCCACAAACCCACCGGCGTGCTAAAGGAAACAAAGGAGGAGAAAAGAGGAGAGAATAGAAGAGAAGAGGAATTTAAGTGAAACTGCTAATAGAGAGATATCAAAACATGTACCAGTGAGATGCTACTTACCACCATCATGGACTTCTGAGCTGTCATCATCCCAAACAGCACCAGCTCAAAGAGGACATCTATCATGTTCACATGATGGATCTAGGACAAGAAAACACGTTTGGAGAAAATAGGAATGATTTCATATAGATCAGCTACTGTGATGTATAAAAGACATGCATGTGGAAGAACTCAGTGAGACTTGAAAGAGTTAATGAACTCACCTTTGCCTCAGCAAGCTCCCTCTCAATATCATTCCGCTTGGAGGGGTCACTCAGGTAGTCCACAAAGTCGTTATAAGTACGGATGAACTTGGCCTCGTCCTATGACAAAGAAAAGAGCATCTTAGTGAAAAGAACACATTTCACCTCAGGGGCGCTCTCTTTCCCTTGAAAGACCAAGGGACCACAAGGGGGAGTTCAGACCACAAGGGGGAGTTGGCGCACTGGAGGATGAATTAGTTGGGTAACATAGATAAATAGGATGTTTAATTTACATAATATGCTTATGTGAGAGTGGTCATTAGAATGTGTCCCTTTGGACTATACTGTTGGCAGTTGCACGTTTCCCTTCTCAGCTAGGGCTCAGTCACTTGGGGCCCAGAGAGGGGAGACGTCAGAATGGAACATTGTCTTCATATGTGTAGGGATGGCGTGATTAAGGGGGAACCAATTATCTCTTGGCTCAACAATGTCTGTGCGCAAGTCACTACCCTCAGTGAGCTTGTCCAGGAGTGGGGAGAAGAGGTTTACTTGAGATGGGATCAGATTTATTTATATAGCTCTTCTTACATTAGCTGATATCTTAGTGCTGTACAGAAACCCAGCCTAAAACCCCAAACGGCAAGCAATGCAGGTGTAGAAGCACGGTGGCTAGGAAAAACTCCCTAGAAAGGCCAAAACCTAGAGAGGAACCAGGCTGAGGGGTGGCCAGTCCTCTTCTGGCTGTGCAGGGTGGAGATTATAACAGAACATGGCCAAGATGTTCATAAATTAATTAATAAAAATAATAATCACAGTAGTTATCGAGGGTGCAGGAAGTCCTCACCTCAAGAGTAAATGTCAGTTGGCTTTTCATAGCCGATCATTAAGATTATCTCTACCGCTCCTGCAGTCTCTAGAGAGTTGAAAACAGCAGGTCTGGGACAGGTAGCACGTCCGTTGAACAGGTCAGGGTTCCATAGCCGCAGGCAGAACAGTTGAAACTGGAGCAGCAGCACGGGCAGGTGGACTGGGGACAGCAAGGAGTCATCATGCAAGGTAGTCCTGAGGCATGGTCCTAGGGCTCAGGTCCTCCGAGAGAGAAAGAGAATTAGAGAGAGCATACTTAAATTCACACAGGACACCGGCTAAGACAGGAGAAGTACTCCAGATATAACAAACTGACCCTGGCCCCCCGACACAAACTACTGCAGCATAAATACTGGAGGCTGAGACAGGAGGGGTCAGGAGACACTGGCCCCATCCGAAGATACCCCCGACAGGGCCAAACAGGAAGGATATAACCCCACCCACTTTGCCAAAGCACAGCCCCCACACCACTAGAGGGATATCTTCAACCACCAACTTACCATCCTGAGACAAGGCCGAGTATAGCCCACAAAGATCTCCGCCACGGCACAACCCAAGGGGGGGGCGCCAACCCAGACAGTTCACGTCAGTGACTCACCCCTCCTAGGGACGGCATGAAAGAGCACCAGTAAGCCAGTGACTCAGCCCCTGTAATAGGGTTAGAGGCAGAGAATCCCAGTGGAGAGAGGGGAACCGGCCAGGCAGAGACGGCAAGGGCGGTTCGTTGCTCCAGAGCCTTTCCGTTCACCTTCACACTCCTGGGCCAGACTACACTCAATCATATGACCCACTGAAGAGATGAGTCTTCAGTAAAGACTTAAAAGTTGAGATCGAGTCTGCGTCTCTCATAGAGAGATCAAAATTGAGATCTATAGGAGAAAGCCCTGCCTCCAGCTGTTTGTTCAGAAATTCTAGGGACAATAAGGAGGCCTGCGTCTTGTGACCGTAGCGTATGTGTAGGTATGTACGGCAGGACCAAATCGGAAAGAGGGGTAGGAGCAAGCCCATGTAATGTTTTATAGGTTAGCAGTAAAACCTTGAAATTAGCCCTTGCCTTAACAGGAAGCCAGTGTAGGGAGGCTAGCACTGGAGTAATATGATAACAATTTTGGGTTCTAGTCAGGATTCTAGCAGCCGTATTTAGCACTAACTGAAGTTTATTTTGTGCTTTATCCAGGTAGCCGGAAAGTAGAGCATTGCAGTAGTCTAACCTAGAAGTAACAAAAGCATGGATTACTTTTTCTGCATCATTTTTGGACAGAAAGTTTCTGATTTTTGCAATGTTACGTAGATGGAAAAAAGCTGTCCTTGAAACAGTCTTGATATGTTCGTCAAAAGAGAGATCAGGGTCCAGAGTAACGCCGAGGTCCTTCACAGTTTTATTTGAGACGACTTTACAACCATCAAGATTAATTGTCAGAATCAACAGAAGATCTCTTTGTTTCTTGGGACCTAGAACAAGCATCTCTGTTTTGTCCGAGTTTAAAAGTAGAAAGTTTGCAGCCATCCACTTCCTTATGTCTGAAACATAGGCTTCTAGTGAGGGCAATTTTGGGGCTTCACCATGTTTCATTGAAATGTACAGCTGTGTGTCATCCGCATAGCAGTGAAAGTTAACATTATGCTTTCGAATGACATCCCCAAGAGGTAAAATATATAGTGAAAACAATAGTGGTCCCAAAACGGAACATTGAGGAACACCGAAATGTACAGTTGATTTGTCAGAGGACAAACCATTAACATGAGACAAACTGATATCTTTCCGACAGATAAGATCTAAACCAGGCTAGAACTTGTCCGTGTAGACCAATTTGGGTATCCAATCTCTCCAAAAGAACGTGGTGATCGATGGTATCAAAGGCAGCACTAAGGTCTAGGAGCACAAGGACAAATGCAGAGCCTCGGTCTGCGCCAATAAAAGGTCATTTACCACTGCGCCAATAAAAGGTCATTTACCACCTTCACAAGTGCAGTCTCAGTGCTATGATGGGGTCTAAAACCAGACTAAAGCATTTCGAATACATTGTTTGTCTTCAGGAAGGCAGTGAGTTGCTGTGCAACAGCTTTCTAAAATTGAGAGGAATGGAAGATTCGATATAGGCCAATAGTTTTTTATATTTTCTGGGTCAAGGTTTGGCTTTTTCAAGAGAGGCTTTATTACTGCCACTTTTAGTGAGTTTGGTACGCATCCGGTGGATAGAGAGCCGTTTATTATGTTCAACATAGGAGGGCCGAGCACAGGAAGCAGCTCTTTCAGTAGTTTAGTTGGAATAGGGTCCAGTATGCAGCTTGAAGGTTTAGAGGCCATGATTATTTTCATCATTGTGTCAAGAGATATAGTACTAAAACACTTAAGTGTCTCTCTTGATCCTAAGTCCTGGCAGAGTTGTGCAGACTCAGGACAGCTGAGCTTTGGAGGAATACGCAGATTTAAAGAGGAGTCCGTAATTTGCTTTCTAATGATCATAATCTTTTCCTCAAAGAAGTTCATGAATTTATTACTGCTGAAGTGAAAGCCATCCTCACTTGGGGAATGCTGCTTTTTAGTTAGCTTTGCGACAGTATCAAAAATAAATGTAGGATTGTTCTTATTTTCCTCAATTAAGTTGGAAAAATAGAATGATCGAGCAGCAGTGAGGGCACTTCGATACTGCACGGTACTGTCTTTCCAAGCTAGTCGGAAGACTTCCAGTTTGGTGTGGCGCCATTTCCGTTCCAATTTTCTGGAAGCTTGCTTCAGAGCTCGGGTATTTTCTGTATACCAGGGAGCTAGTTTCTTATGACAAAAGTTTTTAGTTTTTAGGGGTGCAACTGCATCTAGGGTATTGCGCAAGGTTAAATTGAGTTCCTCAGTTAGGTGGTTAACTGATTTTTGTCCTTGGGTAGGCAGAGGGAGTCTGGAAGGGCATCAAGGAATCTTTGTGTTGTCTGAGAATTTATAGCACGACTTTTGATGCTCCTTAGTATATAGAGTTGCCAATTAAGTTATGCCTTGGATGAGGTAATGTTTTGGTACTACGAAGTAGTTTTAGAGACCAAACTGAGCGATAATTTATAGCGAATGCAATCTGGCTAAGGGATACTCCTTTCTCAAGTTAAAGGCCCTTTGTGAAGTTTTCCTAAGATCTGTGGTTTGTCATGTAAGTTGAGAGGGGTGTATCTTTGCTATAAAAAATCTCAATTGCCATTGTTGGAACTCTCAACAATTAATAGATAGTGAATTGTTGAAAGTCACAGGGCTTTGGTAAAGCTCATATTATTAAAGATTAAGTTTAAGTATAACTCTGACGTGTGTGTGGTTTGTAACTCTCCTCATTTGGTAATACAGGGAATTGCCACGACAGCACTCATAATGCATTTGGGTCCCAAGGCTTTGTGATGACGAATTTTGACGCGAGCCACCCTTGCCTTGTGGCGCTCAACGAAGATGGCTGACGTCTTAACGAGTCAAGCAAATGTACAATTTGAGAGGAATGTGTTAATGTAGAGACAAACGCATTGACTGCACAATTGTGTAAGCTTGCCTTGCAATGCAGCTGAAGTAACATAGCTAACTATTTACTTGCTTATTGTGTCGGGTTAAAAATAACTATGTAGCCGATCTGGGTATGGACCCTAAAACGTAAAGTTCTGAACTAATATTCATACCAATCAATGAACCTCAAGTCTGAATGGCATTAATGAAGCCAAGAGTAGAATATTACTTTAATGTGCCAAGGATGCAAGTCCTATATACACATGTACTGTAGTTACCACATTGTAGCCTGTACATTGAATATATTCACCGATCATGTACTCTTCCTTGGCAAATAAAGGTGCGGTTCAGATATGGCATTTTTCAGTCATATCAAACGCCATTATTTAAATGATGCGGTGTCTGCATGCATTACAATTATACACTTTAGTGTTTACTGCTACTGGGATATCAATGATTACACATTGTAACTATACAATAGAATAAACATGATTGATCTGTAATTCATAGAGAGAAAAACCTATGAACATTTAACTCCATTAATCTGAGGACGGACACAGGATAGTATTTCAACCAGTGGAGAATGTGAAACGCTTTATTGAAAGAAGTGCATTTTTTTTTCTTTTTTCTTTTAAATTTTATCCCATTTTCTCCCCATTTTCGTGGTATCCAATCGCTAGTAATTACTATCTTGTCTCATCGCTACAACTCCCGTACGGGCACGGGAGAGACGAAGGTCGAAAGCCATGCGTCCTCCGAAGCACAACCCAACCAAGCCGCACTGCTTCTTAACACAGCGCGCCTCCAACCCGGAAGCCAGCCGCACCAATGTGTCGGAGGAAACACCGTGTACCTGGCCCCCTTGGTTAGCGCGCACTGCGCCCGGCCCGCCACAGGAGTCGCTGGAGCGCGATGAGACAAGGATATCCCTACCGGCCAAACCCTCCCTAACCCGGACGACGCTATGCCAATTGTGCGTCGCCCCACGGACCTCCCGGTCGCGGCCGGCTGCGACAGAGCCTGGGCGCGAACCCAGAGACTCTGGTGGTGCAGTTAGCACTGCGATGCAGTGCCCTAGACCACTGCGCCACCCGGGAGGCCCAAGAAGTGCATTTTAATTGTAATATTATAAATACAAGTTCAATCTTGGGCGGGCAGGTGGACTAGTAACCGGAAGGTTGCGAGATCGAATCCCCGAGCCGACAAGGTAAAAATCTGTCCTTCTGCCCCTGAACAAGGCAGTTCTTAGGCCGTCATTCTTATCTGACTTGCATAGTTAAAAAAAAAAATGGTAGGCAAATCTGTACTTCAATGCACATATGGTGTGCATTAGAAGATGAGGTGGGTAGAGAGGTAAGAACAGCGGCAGATAGCATATGATTCATGAATGACAGTGCTACCCTAATATTCTCTCAGTTCATCACAATTGCGCTGTCGGGACTGGATTCCTCTCACATCAAAACATACCTGCAGACGAGAGAGCATGATTAAGCCTCTTTTTTTGTCAAACACGGTCAGTCATCTTAAATCAGAAGGTGAAATGCAAAACTGACCTTGGATCATTAACTCTGGGGTTTCAATGTAAAGCATCTCTTTAATAATACTTCCTGTTGACTCAACCAAGTGACATCTCACCTATGATCAGGCTGTGCCCTCTGTCAGCCAGTTCAGATGCGGGAGAGGTTCAACAAAACAGCTGATATAACCTAGAGGATTTAGGGGGAGAGGGTTGACGTGAGTGGCTACAGAGTACTTTAAGCTGAAAAACAGACCCATGAGGACAAACAATAGAAGATAATGCCAATAGGTGTCTCACCACTTGATTATTGCAAGGCTAACCCATGACTTAGCAGCAACAGATAGTCCAGTGAAAATGGCTGTAAATCTGAAAATTAGCAGCTGACATCTTAAGTTAAAAAAAAAATTCATGCATGTGAGACAGATTCCATGTACAACAAGACAGGCAGAGATGGAGAAAAATAACACAGAACAGTTTAATTACCTCTGGTTAGGGACACTTTGCCAGCAATAAAGCTTCCACGGCCTGGTCCTCACACAGTGAACATCTGGCAATATCTACATTTTCGACCCCCTTGGTCAGCTCGCTCTCTGAAAGTAAAGAAAACAATAACTGAGATATGACCGTTATATCTAAAGCAGCACATGTCATTTTTTTAGGATACGTCAATACAGCCCAGTGCTGCTTACCTGAGATGCCATCTTCGTAGGTGTCCGCTTTGACTTCCTTTTCTGTCGGGGAAAAAATTGCTGTCAGAACAATTATTTTGACAAAAAGTAACAAATGCACCTCCATAGCATATAACAATTTGCCTGTAAATAACCACACCTTCATACAAGCGTGCTACTATTTTTTGAAATAACAAAAAAATATAATTTGTTGTTGGAAGATATGGGTATGGTGAATTATTTGTCAACCATAAAACACCTAATGTGGTACACACAATTAATAATATAAAAATAACTGATTATCTTAAAATGGAAAAATTGTCACATATATGGTTCTTCGTCTGTAGGATTCATTTACTTACTGTACAGACAAGTATATTTTATACATATATATTTTTTTTTAACTACATTTTTTTATGCATTCCATAGACAGAACAAAATATATTTAGATGCATTTTGAATTCCTAAATGTCAATATTTTATCTTCTGTGTCACGTGTTTATGCCGATTTATGTACATCCTGTGTATGTTACCCTTCCAATGAGTTTATCATATAAATTACAACGCGAAAAGTACGGTTTACTTTACCTTTAATCATGTTAGCACAGGTAACAGCCGTTTACAGTCTTTCTTTAGTTTTTCATTCTTACTCTTCCCAATTCACTTAAACTATATTTCTTTATTTCCCATGGGCTTCACCAGAGTACCCCCTAGTGGCTGGAATACAACTGTATTAAGCCCCTTGCAACACCCCCCTGCAAAAACGAAATGTTGTCCCAGTTGCAGCCTAGTATCTGTCTTGTTTTGCACACTTTGTACAAAATAATAAAATGCAGTACTACAGGATATTTCTTAACGTAGCTCTTTATTAGCTAGCTATAACTGGCATGTTCACGTATCGCCAACCAGCATCAAACTGACCATGACCTAACCATTTGGGTGGTCTTAACCAATCATAGCACAGTATGATATGGCGGTAAAATGCATCCAATTATAACTCAGTATGTTTACACATATGAATATTACATCCCCCTTCTTTTAAAACAAAAGAAAAATGTTTACATATTCTAAGCGTTTCTTTTGAAAACATGCTCTGCAGTTTGAACTCAAGGTAAGTAACCATTTATATTGCATACTACACCAACTGAATCAACATAGACTCTGAAACAATGATCCAACATACTGTTACTTTTCGAACAAGGGATTCTCAGCAACTCAGCTTTCACAGTAGAAATACATCTTAACATTTCAAACAAATACAATACCAAAGCATTTCAAGTGAACTTTCAATAACAAGTTTACAGTGTGGAACTCTTTTAGGGCAGCGATCTGCCTACACCCTTTGACATTTCACAGTTCTAGGACAGCTCTGGGCTTGACCTCTCTTCCTGACCTAGTGCGATATGATGCTGAGCATGCTTCTGTGTCAGTCAACAGCTCTTGTGGTGTTGCAGGTAAGTATGGTGTATGTTGTGATGTGTGTGTGTGTGTGTGTTTAGTCCATCACGTTCTCTTTCAGGGGAACAGTTCATCTCATCAGTGTGTTGTTCTTTTGTGTTCAGTAGGTGACGACGATTGCGGCGGTACACCGCTCCTTCTGCGTTGAGGACGTGCTATGAACGTTCAGTGTCAGCTGGCTGGATGACGACTGCTGGCTTCCAGAGGCCATGCTCTTGGATTCAAACTGACTCTCCGTCGATCAGTGGTGGCAGTGGTCTAGCTGACCTGTCGTAGTATCGCTTTTGTTGTTGTTGTCTCTGTGCACGTTTTTCATGCATTTCCTTGTAGCTGACGACCTCAGGTTGTAGCTCCTGGTTGGTGCTGGGAAGGATTGAGCGAAGTCTGCGGCTCATCAACAGCTGGGCTGGTGATTTGAAGTTGTCAACTGGAGTGTTGCGGTATTCAAGGAGACTGAGGTAGGGGTCTCTCTTGTCTGCTTTTGCTTTGTCCATGAGTGATTTAGCAATCTGCACTGATTTTTCAGCAAGGCCATTACTTTGAGGGTAATGCGGGCTTGTGGTGACATGTGTGAACTCCCATGCTTTTGTGAAGGATTCAAACTCATTTGATTTGTAACAGGGCCCATTGTCAGATATTAAAGTCTCTACAATGCCATGCCTGGCAAAGGCTGCTTTCAGCTTGTGTATCACAGCTGCAGATGTGGTGCTGTGAAGCTTGTCGCGTTCGAAGTATCTGCTGTAGTAGTCAACTGTTACGATGTAGTTCTCGTTGTTCCAGGTGAACAGATCGGTTGCCACGACCTGCCAGGGTCGGTCTGGGATACAGTGAGGTAACATTGGCTCTTTGGTGTTTGAGGGGCGTCGTTCAAGACATATGGCGCATTTACCAACAATGTCCTCTATTTGTTTGCACATTCCGGGCCAAAACAAAATGTCCCGTGCTCTCTGTTTGCACTTTTCCATGCCCATGTGTCCAGCATGGATCTTTGTCAAAATCTCTTCCTGAGACTGGTAGGAATTATGATTTTCTCTCCTTTGAAAATTATTCCGTTGATCTGTGATAGTTCATCAGGATGGTTCCAGAATTCTGAGACGCTCTGAGGGCATTTTCTCCTCTCCTCAGGCCGTCCATCCTGTATGACTTTCCTCAGCTGTGCGAGTTGTGAGTCCATTTCTGTTTCTGCTTGGATCTCCTTCAGTTTTGTGTCACTAACTGGTAAGTTGCTGTACACAGTGTGCACTTGCATGTCCATGCCTTCACTGAGGCTGCTGTCCTTATAGGTAAGAAACTTCCTGGAGAGCGTGTCTGCGACAGGGATGCCTTTGCCTGGACGGTGAGTGATTGTGAAGTTGTATTTTTGTAGTTGAAGAATCATTCTCTGTAGCCTTGGCGGGGCTGCGGCTAGTGGTTTCCTCATGATTGACTCAAGGGGCTTGTGGTCGGATTCCACAATGACTTGTCGTCCATATACGTACTGATGGAAACGTTTACATCCGAACAGAATGGCATAGAGCTCCTTTTCAATTTGAGCGTAGTTGATTTCACAGTCTGTGAGAGATTTGGAAGCGTAGCCGATGGGCTTTCCTTCTTGCAGTAGCACTGCACCTAGTCCATACTTCGACGCGTCTACTTGGAGTCTGAGCTCTTTGTCGGGGTCGTAGTAGGCAAGGATTGGTCCTGGTTCTCTCGTGATCAAGTCTTTCACATTTCTGGAAAGCAATGTCGTGTTGCTTGTCCCAGAGAAACTCACTGGACTGCTTTAGCAGTTGATGCAGGGGTGCATTAGCATTGGAGAGGCTGGGTGCGAACTTGGCTAAGTAGTTGACCATGCCAAGCACTGTTTCCAGCTCTGCACGGTTCTTTGGTGGCTCCATTTCTTTTATGGTTGAGATCTTCTGTGGATCTGGCTTGATTCCAGTCGCTGTGAGAAGATGTCCGAAGTAGCTGACCTCTGTAGCGCCGACTGTGCTCTTCTCGGGTTGAGCCGGACTCCTCTCTCGCGGGACCTTTGCAGCATCGCGCGGAGGTTTCGGTCGTGCTCCTCTTTGCTTCGACTATAGACAAGGATGTCGTCCACAATTAGTGGATCCAACTAGTGGTCAGTATGAACTACTACACCCTCTCTCACATGAACGCTAACATTACTGGTTTCAGTGGGAAAGATGGTAAATGGTTCAGACATTAATGGCAAATATAAAAAAACTAAGATACCCAAGTTACCGGAGTCTACAATTGCCGACTGTTAATGTAGAGTAGGGATAGTGAGAAGTAACATTCAAGACTGAAGCAATTACCCCCTCTAGTGGTAAACTTTATACTGTACCAGGTTACTACACACACTGATAATACAAAACATTGAGGACACCTGCTCTTTCCATGACAGGACTATTTAAACATTTCAAATTCAGTGCAAAGTAATGTAGTGCATTGGTGTCTAGATCCCTCTTGGGTGGCAAAGTGTCACAAGAATCCTGTGGGGAGAGAAAACAAGAGAATACATTAAATTAATGGGTGTTAACTAATCAGGGTTCAATAAAGCACTTCAAGTCCTCAAATCCTTCAAAAGAGAGAGAGAAGGAGAAAGGAGTATGGTCCCTGCAGTAGGACTACATGCTGGCCATGAGGTTCTCCAAGTGGTACTCCAGGAGGCTGGAGAGCTCCGTGACCAGAGACTCTGGGTTAAAGTACCAGGCCAGAAACATGTCATCTAGCAGAGCCATCAGCCCGCCCTGAAGAGAACACCACACAACACATAGAAAATGGCTCTGAGTTACTAGCTTATCAAGAGGAGAGAGACAAT
This sequence comes from Salvelinus namaycush, assembly GCF_016432855.1. Classification (NCBI taxonomy): domain Eukaryota; kingdom Metazoa; phylum Chordata; class Actinopteri; order Salmoniformes; family Salmonidae; genus Salvelinus; species Salvelinus namaycush. The sequence continues at coordinate 244,463 of NW_024061431.1, forward strand.
TAGAAATACTCCCCCTAAAATGACATTGGAACCTGGTTAACCATGAATAAGGAAGTAAAAAGGAAGTACACTAAGAATATGGAAGTAAACAGGAAGTAACCTCTTGACTCTTACATTGAGCAGCAGCAGGCATCTGTCAGCCTCTGGCTCCATGTTGGCAGCAGTGGGCAGGAAGGAGTACAGGAGAGCGTACAGATGCTCCACAAACCCACCGGCGTGCTAAAGGAAACAAAGGAGGAGAAAAGAGGAGAGAATAGAAGAGAAGAGGAATTTAAGTGAAACTGCTAATAGAGAGATATCAAAACATGTACCAGTGAGATGCTACTTACGACCATCAGGGACTTCTGAGCTGTCATCATCCCAAACAGCACCAGCTCAAAGAGGACATCTATCATGTTCACATGATGGATCTAGGACAAGAAAACACGTTTGGAGAAAATAGGAATGATTTCATATAGATCAGCTACTGTGATGTATAGAAGACATGCATGTGGAAGAACTCAGTGAGACTTGAAAGAGTTAATGAACTCACCTTTGCCTCAGCCAGCTCCCTCTCAATGTCATTCCGCTTGGAGGGGTCACTCAGGTAGTCCACAAAGTCGTTATAAGTACGGATGAACTTGGCCTCGTCCTATGACAAAGAAAAGAGCATCTTAGTGAACAGAACACATTTCACCTCAGGGGCGCTCTCTTTCCCTTGACAGAGAATGCGTTAGTGAGTTACCATGTGGTTGGCCTGAACCAGTGCGCCCAGGAGGACCTTTCCCGGCCACAAACAGATGGTTCCTGCTCAGGGTGGAACCAAGCAGGGTCTAGGGGAGAGGGAAGAGTTAGGGTGAGACATCTTCCTCTAGGAGAGAACAAGAAGTCACAGAGAGAAAAAGAAAAGTGTGTCCACTCACAGTGATGGCCTGGCGCAGGGAGACGAGCCTCAGGGCGATGTCCTCCACTCTCTTGGTGGTAAGGTAGAGGCTGTGAAAGGGAGGGATTGGAGCATGTCAACCATTAGAGTCAATGGGGGATAGCAGCATTATGACCACTATCCTTCAGCATCTGACAAGCCCAGACTACACAGACATTTAGAGGAACTCACTTTACCAGAGGAACCTCCCTCTCCTCAGGCAGCATGTCCTCCTCCCAACCCTACGACAACAAAACAAGCATTCAAAATCAGTGACCAATGAGCATACATTTAGTTTTACTTGTATTTAAGAGCAATTCGAAGGCCACGGAAGGAGAGTTGTATGGCATTGAAGCTCGTCTGGAGGGTAGTTAACACAGTGTCCAAAGAAGGGCCAGAAGTATACAGAATGGTGTCGTCTGCGTAGAGGTGGATCAGAGACTCACCAGCAGCAAGAGCGACATCATTGATGTATACAGAGAAGAGTCGGCCCAAGAATTGAACCCTATGGCACCCCCATAGAGACTGCCAGAGGCCCAGGCTACAGGAAGCCGATTTTACACACTGAACTCTATCGGAGAATTAGTTAATGAACCAGGCGAGGCAATCATTTGAGAAACCAAGGCTGTTGAGTCTGTCGGTAAGGATGTGGTGATTGACAGAGTCAAAAGCCTTGGCCAGGTCAATGAATACGGCTGCACAGTATTGTTTCTTATCGATGGCGGTTAAGATATCGTTTAGGACCTTAAACGTGGCTGAGGTGCACCCATGACCATGATAGAGCATGACGCTTGCAAAGCCAGGGTAGTGGGTTCGATTCCCGTCACCACCCATACATAAACGACAGCAGGTTTTATTGTAAGTCGCTTTGGATAAAAGTGTCTGATGAATGACATATATTATTTTTATATAGTCACTTACTTGCTATACAATGTAGAGAGAAAAGGGATCAATTCAAGAGGGAGCTACGAAATTAATGTCCAAACATCGTTTTCTTTGCCTGATGTCATTAGAAATTACATAGAATTAATCATTAGCTTGTTCTCTACAATATTATAACATTCATATACTTGTACTTGACAGTGTTGATGAAATAATAATGATCATTTGCTGTGACCATTACTAGTTTAGACTGCACTGCACTTGGTTGTATGTGTTCCATATTTGGTGTTGTGAGGTTAAATCTCAGAGTAAATCGTCGGTAACTTTTCAACCATATATGGTAGAGACATTGGGTTTAGACTATTATTTTCTGACAATGTTCTATTGATAACCTTGAATTAATTACTAATTTTATGTTTTTGGCTATTTTGCTACCAGTTGCTTTCCTATATCGTTGGTATAATATAAAATACAAATACCAAATATTGTGTTTTATAAAGTCACTAGCTAGATTGGAAGAATGAGACAAACAAGGTGATTTTTTATTGTGTTGTTTAACTCCTGAAAGTATAGTCTTTGCCACAGTGGGCTATAAAGTCTTTTGGAGGACATATTGACCAAATTCAGACAAGGGGGGGCCACAGCCCACGGAAAAAAGCACTGAAGGCTCTACACTACCGGTCAAAAGTTTTAGAACACCTACTCATTCAAGGGATTTTCTTTATTTTTACTATTTTCTACATTTAGAAAAATAGTGAAGACATCAAAACAATGAAATAACACATATGGAATCATGTAGTAACCAAAAAAGTGTTAAACAAAAGCAAATATATTTTAGATTCTTCAAAGTAGCCACCCTTTGCCTTGATGACAGCTTTGCACACTCTTGATATTCTCTCAACCAGCTTCATGAGAAAGTCACCTGGAATGCATTTCAATTAACAGGTGTGCCTTCTTAAAAGTGGAATTTCTTTCCTTTTTAATGCATTTGACACAATCAATTGTGTTGTGACAAGGTGGGGGGTATACAGAAGATAGCCCTATTTGGCAAAATACCAAGTCCATATTATGGCAAGAACAGCTCAAATAAGCAAAGAGAAATCATTACTTTATGACATGAAGGTCAGTCAATACGGAATATTTCAAGTGTAGTTGCAAAAACAATCAAGCACTATGATGAAACTGGCTCTCATGAGGATCACCACAGCAATGGAAGACCCAGAGTTACCTCTGCTGCCGAGGATAAGTTCATTAGAGTTACCAGCCTCAGATATTGCTGCCCAAATAAATGCTTCACAGAGTTCAAGTAACTGACACATCTCAACATCAACTGTTCAGAGGAGACTGTGTGAATCAGGCCTTTATAGTTGAATTGCTGCAAAGAAACCACTATTAAAGGACACCAATAAGAAGAAGAGACTTACTTGGGCCATGAAACACAATCAATTTGTCCTTTGGTCTGGAGCCCAAATTTGAGATTTTTGGTTCCAACTGCCATGTCTTTGTGAGATGCGGTGTGGGTGAACAGATGATCTCTGCATGTGTATTTCCTACCATAAAGCATTGAGGAGGAGGGTATATGGTGTGGGGGTGCTTTGCTGTTGACACTGTCTGTGATTTATTTAGAATTCACACTTAACCAATATGGCTACAACAGCATTCTGCAGCTATACGTCATCCCATCTGGTTTGGGCTTAGTGGGACTATCATTTGTTTAAATAAATTATTATAAAAAAATAAAAACAATTGTTTGTTACTTTTACACCTTTTTCGTGGTATCCAATTGGTAGTTACAGTCTTGTCTCATCGCTGCAACTCCCGTATGGACTCGGGAGAGGCGAAGGTCGAGAGCCGTGCGTCCTCCAAAACACAACCCAGCCAAGCCGCACTGCTTCTTGACACAATGCCTGCTTAACCCGGAAGCCAGGCGCACCAATGGGTCGGAGGAAACACCATACACCTGGCAACGCTGTCAGTGTGCATTGCGCCCGGCTCGCCACAGGAGTCGCTAGAGCTCGATGGGACAAGAACATCCCTGCCGGCCAAACCCTCCCCTAACCCGGACAACGCTGGGCCAATTGTGTGCCGCCCCATGGGTCTCCCGGTCGCGGCCCGGCTGCGACAGAGCCTGGACTCCAACCAGGATCTCTAACTGCACAGCTTACCTTAGACCACTGCGCTACTCAGGAGAATTCATTTGTTTTTCAACAGGACAATGACCCAACACACCTCCAGGCTGTGTAAGGGCTATTTTCCCAAGAAGGAGAGTGACGGAGTGCTGCATCAGATGACCTGGCCTCCACAATCCCCCGACCTCAACCAAATTGAGATGTTTTGAGATGAGTAGGACCGCAGAGTAAAGGAAAAACAGCCAACAAGTGCTCAGCATATGTGGGAACTCCTTCAAGACTGTTGGAAAAGCATTCCACGTGAAGTTGGGTGAGAGAATGCCAAGAGTGTGCAAAGCTGTCATCAAGGCAAAGGGTGGCTATTTGAAGAATCTCAAATATACAGTATGATATGTTTGATATGTTTCACACTTTTTTGGTTACTACATGATTCCATTTGTGTTATTTCATAGTTTTGATGTCTACACTATTATTCAACAATGTAGAAAATAGCATTTTCTTCTTTGACGCACCTTATGTCTAAACTTCTTTACAGTGAAATGTTCTTGATTGGTGATCTCAATTGGTGTTGGTTAAAACCGGTGTCTGATGATTTAAAAATGTTTCACCCACTCGCCCAAATCTTAAATGCCCAGATAAATCTACCCTGATTGATTTGATATTAACAAATGTTCCACATAAATATTCTGCGGTTGGTGTTTTTTGTAATGATTTAAGTGACCATTATGCTGTTAGAAATACTAAGGTTCCTAAGACAAACCCATGTTTTATTCGTAAGAGAAATTTGAAGTGTTGTAATGAGCAGGCTTTCTTTCATGATTTGTTTTATTTTGACTGGAGCAAGATTGAGTTTATCCCTGATGTGGAAACTGCCTGGATATTCTTTAATGATGTTTTTTTCCAAATAGTAAACACACATGCCCCATTCCGCAGGTTCAGGGTTAAAGGGCGGGATAATCCATGGTTTTCTTCTGAGCTGTCTTGTATTATTCACTACCGTAATCTAGCCTGGGCTAAAGCAAGGAAATCATGTTCTGATGCTGATTGGCTTATTTTTAGGCAGTTACGAAACAAGTGTTCTTTTCTTCTCAGGAAGGTCAAGTCTGAATATTTTATGTCTGTTTCCACTGATAACCTGAATGACCCTAGAAAGTTTTGGAAGGCTATTAAGTCTATGTCTGGTAACAGTAATGTTAATGAATTACCGTCATGTGTTTTGAAGGACTCTCTTGCTGTATATGACAAAACTGAAATGCTGAATTGTTTCAATGAGCACTTTGTATCATCTGGTAGGCTGTTTGATTCAGTGTGCTCTGTCTCTGTACAACCCTGTGTGGATGAACCAGTGTCCTCTGTCTCTGTACAACCCTGTGTGGATGAACCAGTGAGAGCTGGTCAAACTTTTTGCTTTTTGCCATTCTCAGTGCAGGTGGTACATAAAGCCCTGAAATCCTTAGATCAGAGAAAGCCTGCAGGTCTTGATCATTTGGATCCCTGCTTTTTAAATCTGGCAGCTGATTTCATAGCTGAACCACTTACATATCGGTTCAATCTAACCCTGGAATGTAATGATATTCCGAAAATCTGGAAATTAGCATTTGTCCTTGTCACGAATCCCGCTTCCTGAGTCTGTTTTTGCCTGTGTTCTGTCCTGGAGTGTTTTTTCCGGTGTCCTGGAACGCACCCTGTCTGGTTGCCGGGCGACGTAGCTGGTTGGGAGATCTCTGATTTACCGCACCTGTTTCCAATCCACTATCTGCACACCTGGTCCTGATCATCACCCCTCCACTTCATAAGCACTGACCTGACATCCATTCCCTGCCGGATCGTTAGCCATGAACAGTATGTTGTGCCAGTGTATCAGCCTCCAGTTTGATAGAGTTTGTTTTGTTGTTTTGTACGTTTTGCTTGCCTTGAACTCACTTCCGTTTTTTCTGTCTACAGTCATTCACCCGGAACACTCATCTCATCCCTACCTGGTCGTCGGTGACTTCAGTTACTTCATTGGATCTGCCTATTCAATCCCATCAACTCACCTCCGCTGCCCGCTCCGTCACTTGGATTTTTCTATCACTACATTCAAACTTGTAAATAAATACTCACCTTCGTCTTACTCTCCTTGTCCTGGTCTGCTTCTGGGTTCAACTTTAGAAAACCGTGACAGTCCTACCACTTTTAAAAGTGGGAGATCCAACTCTTTTAAATAATTATAGGCCAATCTCAAAGCTGTCACCCCTGGTGAAATTACTTAAAACCCTTGTGAGTGAACAGCTAAAATAGTTTTTTATTTACTAACTCTATTTCATCAATGTACCAATTGGGCTTCAGGAAGAAGCATAGCACAATTACAGCAGCCATGAAGCTTTTAAATGATATCACTGAAGCCCTTGACAAAAAAACACTGTCTCTCACTTTTTATTGATCTCTCTAAGGATACAGTTGATTTTGATACAGTTGATCATGCTATACTAAGGCAGAGATTGTCGAGTGTAGGTCTTTCAGAGCATGCAGTTGCATGGTTTGCTAACTATCTATCTGATAGAACTCAGTGCACTCAATTTGATGGGCTTATGTCTGTTAAATTGTCTGTTTTTAATGGTGTGCCCCAAGGCTCTGTACTTGGTCCTCTCTTATTCACTATTTATATAAATGATTTAGACAAAAATGTCCAAAATGCGCAACTTAATTTTTATGCTGATGATACTGTTATTTACAGTTGTGCCTCGTCTCTTACAAAAGCTTTCCAGAACTTGCAAACTGCTTTTTATACTGTTCAACATACCTTGTGTCAATTGAAGCTTATCCTCAATACTGACAAAACTAAACTAATGGTGTTTTCTAAAGCAAGAAATAGACCTCTGAACCTTTCACCTATTACTACCTGTCAGGGCAAGGAGATTGAGGTTGTAACCTCATATAAATATCTTGGAATTTTAATTGCATATTCAACAACTTACAAAAAAATTGAAGCTGAAATTGGGATTTTATTTTAGGAATAAGGCCTGTTTTTCTTTTGAAGCCAGAAGGAGGCTAGTATCAGCTACATTTATGCCTTTACTAGACTATGGGGATATTTTATATATGAATGCTTCCGCTCAGTGTTTGAGATCAATTGACACCCTTTACCATGGTACTTTGACATGTATTTTGCAAAACTGCAAAACCCTTATGCACCACTGCACTTTGTATACCAGGGTTGGCTGACCTTCTCTAGTCACTCGTAGGCTCAGTCACTGGTATACTTTGATTTATTAAGCCATTTTGGGTTTACTACCTTTTTATTTGGGCATTTTTATTGTTCAGAAATGATACCTGCGCCATCGTCTTGGAACGCCTTACAAAATACTTTTAAACTGGAAGAACTTGTCCCGATTGGTATTTTTAAATCACTGATGAATGATCTTGAGACTGATTCCCTGACCTGTCAATGTTTTTAATTTGCTGTTTTTGATTTTTGTTATACTCTTGTGAATTCAATGGTTTCTACTAGATTACTTGTAGTTTTTCATGTTGTTTGTCTGTATTTTTGTAATGACTTGGTGCTGCCTATCTTGGCCAGGACGCTCTTGAAAAGGAGATTTTAAATCTCAATGAGCCCTTACTGGTTAAATAAAGGTTAAATAAATAGTCAAAATAAAGAAAAACCCTTGAATGAGTAGGTGTTCTAATAGCAATAAGGCACCACTGAGGTTTGTGGTATATAGCCAATATACCACCCCTCCTTGGGCCTTACTGCTTAAATAACCCATCTCTCTTTTATAACAGGATATTATCATTGACTATATGAAAGTGCATGTATGAATGAGTCTGATTTACCGTTTTCAATGGCAGGTTCACCTTCTGAAGCCGGATGAGGTTCCCAAAGCGTGCTGCACAACCACCAAGCTCAGTCCCATCTCTGTACTCTTCTACGCTGACAACAACAACGTGATCCTAAAGAAGCATCGCAACATGGTGGTCAAGACCTGTGATGCCTGTGACACCAGTGGTAGCCCATCTATCTATTCTTAATTTTAATCAACTTAATTGCCATTGTTCCAAAAGAAACAAACAGGGTAAAATAACTTGCAACCAGCAGTTGATAGCAATAATCTGTCAATATGCTGATAAATAGTATGTATCTAATATATTGATTTTGAGTCAGAGTGGTATATGAACAACACCCATTGGACCTATAACCATACTTCACTTTTGATTAACTAAACTATTCAAATCTACAGTAATTCAGATAATTACATCACCCCTTCATGTCTTATATTCTGTGACCAATCAAAGCTGTAAAGTACTGTATCATAAGTATATCAATGCTAAAATTCTACCCTTTTGATGACTATAATATCTTGTTGAACCATGAATTTGTCATTGTCTCTTTTAGAAGTACTAAACATGGTTTGCAAAAAATACACGTTTTTCTTCTTCTTTAATCATACTTTTAACCAGTACAAGTTAGTAACAATGGAAAATGGCAACAAACAAAAAAATGTTTGGCCATTTTTGTATGTACAGTGTAACAAATACACAGTGATGTATGTCCTTGTCAACAGATATCTGGAGGACTGTATACGGCTATATTTGTAATAAACTATACTGAACAAAAAAACGCAACATGTAAAAGGTTGGTCCCATGTTTCATGAGCTGAAGTTAAAGGTCCCGGGAAATGTTCTGTACGCCAAAAAAAAAAAAGTGAGCATTTCTCCATTGCCAATATAATCTATCCACATTGAAAGGTGCACCATATCAATAAACTGATTAACTAGCATGATCATTACACAGGTGCACCTTTTGCTGGGGACAAAAGGCCACTAAAATGTGCATATTTGTAACAACACAATGCCACAGACGTCTGAAGTTCTGAGGGATTGTGCAATTGGTATGCGGACTGCAGGAATGTCCACCAGAGCTGCTGCCAGAGAATTGAATGTTCATTTCTCTACCATAAGTCACTTCCAACTTCATTTTAGAGAATTTGGCAGTACATCCAACCGACAATTTTCCTGCCTGCTAGCCATTCAAAATGTAACGATTCCTTTTGGGTGTCAGGGAAAATGTATGGAGTAAAAAGTACATTATTTTCCTTAGAAATGTAGTAAAGTAAAAGTTGTCAAAACTATAAATAGTAAAGTACAGATACCCCCCAAAACTACTTAAGTAGTACTTTAAAGTATTTTTACTTAAGTACTTTACACCACTGTATGTGCTTCAATAGAGTCTGACGTTCAGGGTGTTTGGACATATAAGATGGGGTGCTGGTGAGCTTCTGCCCCCATTTTAGGTCGTCACACAAATATTCCCCCACCCATGTCCATTGAATCATAGTAATTACACCTTAATTACAGGAAGCATAGCAAGAATGAAAGGAATCAATTTATCATTGAATTATTTATAAATCTCGCTTATTAAACCATCATTTCCAGGGGACCTATTGTCCTTAATGCTTTTAATACAGTCTTATCTCAATTTCAGATAACTCATCACAAAAATCCCTGAAATCATTATCTTCTTAGCTACTTCTTTGCTACATTGTCTAAGAAAATATCCATATTGGAAGTTGGCTGGGCTGATGTATACAGATTCTGATAAAACTGGGAAACATGCTGAGAGATTTCTTTTGGATTTTCATTGGGAGTATTATTAATCATTAATTGACATATGGAAGGAAGTCTTCGCCTGCCCTTTTTTCTAAATTAAAGAAATATCTTTAATCGTCTTGCTCTTACAAACGCTCCCCGGGTCTTTTCCTCGAAGAAACAATCTAACTGCATTTGCAATGATGATAGCTCCAGTAATTCCTGATTAGTTAGTTATCTTTTTTTAGTTTAATCCATTATTCCCTTTATGATGTCATATTCTTTCTCTCTCTTGGCACGAGCAATTTCTTTTCCCATTGAAATAGCCAAAAGCCTTAATCAAATTTCCTTAGCTCCCAGTAACTTCCAAACATATTCATAACACAGGCACAATTTGTCACGTTCGTCATAATAAGTGGACCAAGGCGCAGCGGGATATGAGGACATCTTCTTTTAATAAAGATGACGAAACACGAAACTAACACTTTTACAAAACAAAACAACCGTGAAGCTACAAACGTTCAACATAGACAATTACCCACAAACACCTAAAGCCTATGCCTGCCTTAAATATGGCTCCCAATCAGAGACAACAATAAACAGCTGTCTCTGATTGAGAACCAAATCAGGCAACCATAGACTTTCCTAAACACCTACACTGAACACAACCCCATACATACTACAAAACACCCTAAACAATACACACACCCTAAACTAGACAAAAACCCACAAACATCCCATGTCACACCCTGACCTAACTAAACTAATAAAGAAAATCAATATAACAAAGGCCAGAGTGTGACACAATTCCTGTATTTATCATTAATTCCTGCTACTTCCTTCTTAAATACTTCATTCTCTAGTAAAGTCTTGTTCATTTTCCAGTAACCTTTAACTTTTTTGGTTGACAAACCATGCATATTTATCTTTATTGAGATCCCGTTGTGGTCTGTTAAAATCAATGGTTCGATCGAGACTGTATCAACCTTGTCAGCAATATCTTCAGATATCAGCCAGAAATCAATACGGGATTGTATAGATAAATCTTTGGTACTCCATGTAAACATAATCTTATCTGGGTTCTTATGTCTCCAAATATCTAGAACACCTAACCTTAGACATATATTCCTTATCTCACAAACAGAATTGCTATCCATAGGAGGCCATCTATCTAGATTATCATGTAATACTGTATTAAAATCTCCACCCCATATTACTTTGGCCAATTGAAATTTAGACATCATTTTACTTATTTTCCTCTCAATGTCTCTAAATAAAATACAGTTACTTGACTTGTTATTGGAAGCTTAAGTATTTACAACAATGAATTGAACATGGTTAACATCTACCAATAGTATAATCCATCTCCATGTATTATCTGCTTCATGACTCAATATATGAGCCTTAAAGTTGCCTTTTAAAATAGGGACACCTGCTGACCGATTAGTACCAAATGAAAACCAAATGTCATTCATATCATCACCATTGACACTTCCAAAACGCAGTATCTGTGCAACAGGCATGAGTTTCTTGAATGAAATAAGTCGGCACTCTTACCCTTACAATACAAAAATAAAGATCTCCTTTTCAAAAAATGACAGATTCCCCTGGCATTAATAGAAAAAACAGAAATGGACATTTACTATCAAAGTGACTATATGAAGAATATTAAACTTGTATACGTTCACATGAATCGGGTTCTCATAAAAAGAAAAGGTCTTACTAGTTGCAAATAAAAACATACCTTTGCACCACGTAAGTGGTTGATCTAAATTATATATATTTATACAATTGCAAATAACATTGTACCATAGATTGGTAAAAACGAATAGCCATCAAGCTAACATTAAGTGTCAGTGCGAATTTCCCTGCCATAAAAAAAATATATATATAAAAAAAGTTTGGCTCACACAAACAATGCTCTTTCCTCAATAAATATCTAGTTTTATCAAATTAGCAAATAAAACTCAGTCCTGCACAACTCACTTGACAAGTCCAGCAGTCAACAAACTAGGCGTCAGCGTGAATTTCCCTTCCATTAACAAAAGCCTTAGCTCCCGCAAAGTATGCCCTTTTCCCTTCCTTCCTTGCTCTCTCAATTATCGGCCACAGACGATTCAGAGCTTCTTTGTCAAATGGAAGCTGCTCCTTGGTTGGGGTATTCGGGTATGAATCGCATTCACCCCCCTTTTTTACACCGCAAGCATATGAGTGAGTTTCAACAATGCCTCTTTTCTCCTTGGAAGTTTCAACATCCATTATCTCAGCAACAGTTTGGTCATGTCCTGATTACATGCTACTAGCTATGAAGACGTTAGCAGGCTAATTTAACTACACACGCTGACACTTTTCGATAGCTAGCTTGTTCGTTGGAAATAGTCAAAAATATATGTCAAAGGTTTGATTAATTACAAAATTATTCATAGTATGGTTAGATATCATTTTTTGTGTAAAAAAACAAATTGCAACTGCAGTCTAAAACTATAAACTTTGTGAGAAAACCCCAAAATTGTTCCTCAGCTAGAAATGTTACACCCTCTCATGTCGCAATCTTTATCATATCACTGATTTCATGGAGCTCTCCTGCTCATCATTTACTTCACAAAATCCCGCAAACGTGAAAGCGTCAGAAATAAACATTGCGAGATTGTACATATGTGTGAGTCAGAGATTTGAAAGCAGACGCTTTCATCCAAAACGATGTACAGTAATCCGTACATACATTTTACGTTTGGTTGGCCCAGGGAAATTAGAGTTTTTCGAGCTTTTCGAAGCAATTTTTGTATATCTTTCTTTGTAGTACTGTATGTATTCAATCATTTCGAATTGATCACTTCCCACTGGGTACATACATCAATTCAATGTTTATTCCACGTTGGTTCAACGTAATTTAATTGGAATTACATTGATATTGTGTCACAGTGAATTTTATAATCTGCAGTCAATTTAATTATGTTTTCATGTGCCATGATTCTGACATTTTACATATGATCCTCATAGGATTAGGCTACATAATTACAGTGGTGCAGTAAATGTAATCTCAATTCAATACGATGTGCATATACTGTACATATAGCCAATATAGCTATTAAACCCATGTTCAGTGACTGTAATCTGTGACGCAAGTGGCCTAATATGTTTGTGACGTTCCATGGAAACCCACGGTATTGTTTAAAACTAGATTCTGATTGGCTTGCAGGTCATTCTACAGTGTAAATTATAAATGAAAACGTGCTTTTATAGCAGTGTTACAGATTCACAATACCGAGCGTGTCTCAACCCGTACCGCGCTTTTATCTACCTAAAGGTATCTTCACGCACAACTGGATAGGCCTTTTGGATACGCTTGTCCAAGGTAAGGATATGCGTCAAGCTATAGCCTACTTTAATGTTTTAGTTCCGAACTTAAATTACTCCAGTCAAGTGATTCATCGTAAAAGTTTGTTGTTTTGACTGAGCAGTCCAATGGCCAATAACATACATAGATTATGCATTAGGCAATGCACAAGTCAGTGTTTAGGTCAGAATATAAAGTTGCTACTTCCGTCAACTCAAGTTACTCAATTCAAGTGATTAATCGTAAAATTGAGTTGTTTTGACTGTCAAAACAAATAACTTTGATGGAATATTCAAAATTATAATGGCAATTATGAATCACAAATTCACAACATTACTTGCATTTCAATGATTCATCCAGGCCCAAGACATAAAGTTGCCTGAAAGCTGTGTAACAATCATTCCATTGCTGACCCATAGGATGGTAATCACGTACATGATTGGCTTAATCTAGAATCATGGATACCTTTCATGTGAGTACACACACCATATTTTTTTTTTTTACATATCTCAGAAGGAAGATACCTCAATATCTGGAAGCACTGTCTCATGTACAATTGTTAATGCTATCTCTGAAATGTCTAACAAAATGTTGACTTCATCGTTTCATCAAGACCCTCTCATCACAAGTTGGAACTAGTGGTCAACATTGGGACAATGCAGCCATAAATAACATGGACCAATATTTTAATGGAGGTAAGCACTACACTTCTGATGGGTTTAAAGATTGTATTACATTATCTAAAAGTGAGAAAGTAAACCCCAGCTGTTATTCTTTTCACAGGGAAGGACAATCCCCATTATGCCATGAATGTTTCATTGCTGAACAACCATAGATATGTTTCCTCTAATTTGGCTCCCGTTCCTCCAACAGTGAGCAAGACCTGCCAGCAGAGCTCTCTGGAGCAGGGAGACATCCCGTCATCCTTTTGGCGCCTGACAAAGTACACTTTTTTTCTTCTAAATAACACTATAGCTAACATCTTCTGCACAAAGTTACATTCCTAATAAGATTGGTGTTAAGTGAGAAAGAATTCCTAAAGATGGTCCAATGGGCATGGTCTGAAGCCTCTCGTCATCTCAGTATGTTGAACCACCTGATTTCTTGCAGGCTTGAGATTCAGATCCTGCTGAACGATGTTAAGCATTCGATTAACCACATGCAGGGGACGCTGAACACCATGCAGGGGCAGTGTATTGAGTTGCAGACTGCCTTGTCTAAGGTAGTGTCAGATGAGTCTCAGATACAGAAGAATAAGTCTATGATGGTATGGTGATAATGATTGAGATGGTGATTATAATAATGATGACTAGCGGTACCCCACCCTACGGGCAGTAAATCATTGGATCTGATTAATTCAATTCAATGCAATTCAATCTTTGAGGACTGCAACCATAGAAATACAATTTATTTACACTAATAATAAGCTATTGTCAACTTCCCGTCTATGCTTATCTTGCTCATTGCTCACTGTCAATTGCTCACTGTTACCCTATGTGTGCAACTATTATTGATTTCTCACAGAAAAATAATTTGGTTTCAAATGTACCTGGGGCCATGTAAATAATTGTTAGGCTACTCATTTTGAATCCACCGGTGGCAACTTGTGTGACCATAAAAGTCTGTGTGCGATTGGGCACAGTAAAATGATTTGGTTACTGACCGGCCCTACATTATAGAAGGCCCTTCAAGTCGGAACTAGGAAATTCTGACATTTCTGACTCACTAACTCAGTTATGGAATGATGATTTCAAGTTTCCCACTTGTGAAGTATCAGAATCAACCAGTAGGAAGATCTACACTGATAACTTACATTCATTTTAACTCTGAGGTTCCAAGTTTCCGATGGCATGTTAATGCGTCAATAATTGCCATGGTAATTTTGAATGTCCAGTCAGTGAGCATTATGGGTAATTATCCTACATACTTACATCAAATACTTTATGATAGCATCATCTCCTGTAGTAACAGTGCCATTCCAAACACAATAAATGTGAAAATTAACAAAGATACAAAATATTGCTAAAGTGAAGAAAATCAGCTCAAAATTGTAGGAGGAAATGCCCCTGCAGCAGGGAGGCTTACGGTATTATATTGTAGATAACATTAATATTTTGTGTATTTACAGTGTCAGTACACATACAAATCAAAGTATATGCTAGGGATTGATCTACACTGAGTGAACAAAACATTAAGAACACCTTCCTATTGAGTTGCCCTCCCCCTTGGTGGTGGACCATTGTTGATACTCAGGGAAAACTGTTGAGCGGGAAAAACCCAACAGCATGGCAGTTCTTGACACAAACCGGTGCGCCTGGCACCTACTACCATACTCTGTTCAAAGGGACTTAAATCTTTGGTCTTGCCCATTCACCCTCTGAATGACACACATACACAATCCATGTCTCAATTGTCTAAAAATCAATCTTTAACCTGCCTCCTCCCCTTCATCTACACTGAGAAGAAGATTTAACAATTAACATCAATAAGGGATTATAGCTTTCACCTGATTAGTCTATGTCACGGAAAGAGAAGGTGTTCTTAATGTTTAATACACTCAGTGTATGTGTCAATGATGTTATAGATTCCAAGTGGTTGATTTTTTAGGGAATGACTATATTCTCTATATTATACCTGCAGATCATCACAGCAGCCGAAGTTGCTGTGCAGAGGGAGGAGATCCCCCGAGCATCAGGCCTCATCCCGTCACAGAGGGAGGGTATCCTCCAAACAGTCAGTGTCCCTGCACAGACGGAGGGTATCCTCCAAACAGCCAGTGTCCCTGCACAGAGGGAGGGGATCCTCCAAACAGTCAGTGTCCCTGCACAGACGGAGGGTATCCTCCAAACAGCCAGTGTCCCTGCACAGACGGAGGGTATCCTCCAAACAGCCAGTGTCCCTGCACAGAGGGAGGGGATCCTCCAAACAGTCAGTGTCCCTGTACAGAGGGAGGGTATCCTCCCAACAGCCAGTGTCCCTGTACAGAGGGAGGGGATTCTCTCAGCAGCTAGCATCACTGCACAGAGGGAGGAGATCCTCCGAGCATCAGGCCTCATCCCGTCACAGAGGGAGGGTATCCTCCAAACAGTCAGTGTCCCTGCACAGACGGAGGGTATCCTCCAAACAACCAGTGTCCCTGCACAGAGGGAGGGTATCCTCCAAACAACCAGTGTCCCTGTACAGAGGGAGGGGATTCTCTCAGCAGCTAGCATCACTGCGCAGAGGGAGGAGATCCTCCGAGCATCAGGCCTCATCCCGTCACATAGGGAGGGTATCCTCCAAACAACCAGTTTCCCTGCACAGAGGGAGGGTATCCTCCAAACAACCAGTGTCCCTGCACAGAGGGAGGGGATCCTCCAAACAGCCAGTGTCCCTGCACAGAGGGAGGGGGTTCTCCCAGCAGCTATAATCATTGCACAGAGGGAGGAGATCCACCGAGCATCAGGCCTCATCCCGACACAGAGGGAGGGGGTTCTCTCAGCACCTAGCATCATTGCGCAGAGGGAGGAGATGTTCCGAGCATCAGGCCTCATCCCGTCACAGAGGGAAGGGATTCTTCCAGCATCTTCTATCACTGCGCAGAAGAAGAAGATCCTCAGAGCATCAGGCCTCATCCCTGCACAAAAGGAGTTGATCCTCCTGATGGCCAGTGTCACTGCGCAGAGGAAGGGAATCGTCCCAATGGCCAGTGTCCCTGCGCACAGAGAGGGGATTGTCCCAAAGGCAAGTGTCTCTGCTGAGATGGAGGGGATCTTCCAAACAGCCAGTGTACCTGCACAGAGGGAGGGGGTTCTCCCAGCAGCTAGCATCACTGTGCAGAGGGAGGAGATCCTCCGAGCATCAGGCCTCATCCCTGCACAGAGGGAGAGGATCCTCCAAACAGCCAGTGTCCCTGTACAGAGGGAGGGGATTCTCTCAGCAGCTAGCATCACTGCGCAGAGGGAGGAGATCCTCCGAGCATCAGGCCTCATCCCTGCACAGAGGGAGGAGATCCTCCAGAAGGCCAGCGTCCCTGCGCACAGGGAGTGGATCGTCCCAAAGGCTAGTGTCCCTGCAGAGAGGGAGGAGATCTTCCTCACAACCAGTGTCCCTGTGAAGAATGGACACAATCATCCACAACCACCTCCCATCATCCCCATGGTGGCACCACTGTGGAAATGGGATGGTGGAGCGTGTACTCCACCTGTGGATTTCTATTCCAAGAGAAGAGGTCACTTAAACTTACCTAATTAGTAAAGAAATTACCATTGTGATAGCTTGATAATAAGTTGTGATAGGTTAAATGTATGGCTCATGTGAGTGTATATCTGTAATCATTTCATGCATTTTCTACATAAAACAGGTTTAGCTCCATTTTACTTTGACATTTTAGTCATTTAGCAGACGCTCTTATCCAGAGCGACTTACAGTAGTGAGTGTATACATTTTCATACTCCAGTGAATCTCTCCAGGATTTCGCATGGATTTTTTTGATATTTGCGGATAAATATGCTAGATTTTGCAGCAACAATTATGACATTTTGCATAGCAATATGCAATTGTTTTGTCCAATTTGTTGCAAAAATGCGCTGACAAGGGAAAAAACTGTGTTGACGTGTGGCTTGATTGAACCATATTATGCAGTAAATGTGCGGTGATTGGTTGAAATTGCGAGCCCTCTTTTTGTACTGTGGTAATGGGTCAGTTCTATGCGATAATATTGTGATGATGTGACTATTTTATGCAGAAATAGTTTGGCGATTGGTCAAATTTGTAAGCCCTCGCATAATATGCAGGGAATTGTTGATTTTGCAACCAAAACAATGCGATCGCAGAGTCCTGGAGTAACCTCCCTGCGTGTAGGTTAAGATTGGGTTGTAACAGAGTATCAGAGCCAGACGTTTCTACCTGTCAGCTAGTAATTGTTCTGTATGGTGACATGAGCAGAGTGGCCTGACTTCTCCCACTTATTACAGATGTCCGACTTAGATATGTTGAGCATCCTGCTATGATGTCCATCACCAAGCCGGAACACTCCGAGGCCAACCCTCAGTGCCAGACTGTCAGCCGGCCGGTGGCTGAGCCTGAGACCCCTGCTGTTCACAATAACAGTGGAGGCTGGCTCAGCTGGGTCTTTGGGAGTGGAAGAGCTAATAAGAAGGAGGTTCATCTACCTGAGGACAAAGACAGATCTGTAAGGAACTGGTTCTTAACACTATATTCTATGTAGAGACAATTGAGTGGATTAAAAAAAAAATATTGTGGCTTGCTTCACATTGCTAATATCTTCTTCCTCAGATTGTCTGGGATCCAACTCTGCACAGATGGGTTAACAAAACTGAGCCCAAGGCTGAGGTACACACTTAAATTCAATGAAATTTAAAACAGTGAACAACCATTGTATTTCAACTGTGATAATATTACTAACAATTTGGAAAATGTGTTGATGTGTTTTAAAGAACAAGTGTGTACCACCACCTCCACCGATGGGGACATATGGATATCAGGGGAACACTGGCAGTGTCCCCAAAGGAGCGAATCCTTACTCTATGAAAGCAGGTGAATATTGCTTTAGAATACATGTGGTTTAACCAAGACTGTGTCAGCCGATCATAGATGTCCCTGGTGGTCTCCTGCTAACAGCTTTCCCACTACCAGCAGGTCTATGGGGCAGCAGATACCCTACAATGAATTACAATGATGGGACCAACTCAAAGCCTCCAAGCCATGGGCCTGGACTGCTTCCTAGACACCTCTCTGGCTTGCTCCCTCCTTCACACTTTAACCTCATGGCACCAATGGTTGTGCCACCTGACACTCTACCCTACTGAGGTATGACTCTGGAAAATCCTTCCAAATTGTATCCATTCATCATTAACTGAGATTTTTCTTTAACATAGAAAGTGGCTGAAATAGCAAGCATGTTAACTATTTTTTATTTTTGTCCAACAGGCCATTTGCCCAGAGTGGATTTGCCATACATAGATGTTTTCAGCAATAAAAATCTTCAGCATAAAAAAGTATTAAAAGATGATCTTTTAATTAAATCTCTCCTTTGTGTCCTCATGTTCACATTAATTTGATGTGTTCTATCATCCTTTACAATGCTTATTGCTTCTGCATTGCTTTACAGACAAATATATATTATACACATATATTTTATTTTAGACATTACAAAAACATATTTTTGTGCATTTTGGATTTCCTACATTTACTTACTGTACAGACAAGTATATTTTATACATATATATTTTTTTTAACTACATTTTTTTATGTATTCCATAGACAGAAAGAAATATATTTAGATGCATTTTGAATTCCTAAATGTCAATATTTTATTTTCTGTGTCACGTGTTTATGCCCATTTGTGTACATCCTGTGTATGTTACCCTTCCAATGAGCTTATCATATAAACTACAACGCAAAAAAATATGGTTTAATTCACTTTTAATAATGTTAGCACAGGTAACAGCCGTTTACAGTCTTTCTTTAGTTTTTCATTCTTACTCTTCCCAATTCAATTGAACTATATTTCTTTATTTCCCATGGGCTTCACCAGAGTACCCCCTAGTGGCTGGAATACAACTGTATTAAGCCCCTTACAACACCCCCCTGCAAAAACGAAATGTTGTCCCAGTTGCAGCCTAGTATCTGTCTTGTTTTGCACGCTTTGTACAAAATAATAAAATGCAGTACTACAGGATATTTCTTAACGTAGCTCTTTATTAGCTAGCTATAACTGGCATGTTCACGTATCGCCAACCAGCATCAAACTGACCATGACCTAACCATTTGGGTGGTCTTAACCAATCATAGCACAGTATAATATGGCGGTAAAATGCATCCAATTATAATTCAGTATGTTTACACATATGGATATTACAGTATCCAAACTGATATGCCATTTTTAGTTGTTTTTTTAAACAGCGGGACACCACCCTCACCTTCGACCAGCTGGTGGACCTGTCCATTCGGCTGGATAACCTGCTGGCTACCCAAAGACGTCCAGACCTCTGCGACCATCTGTGGCCGCAGAGGTCACACTGCCGGTCAGTGCCGGGTTTGTTCCTCTGGGGGTCGAGGCAGCAGGCAGGGCACTCTGGCGTCACCCCAGGTGAGCCGGCACCATTCTCACCCAGAGCCCTCTGTTGCACACATGTTTTTGTATGTTACTTTTCCTGAGTTTTCCCCGCATTCCCAGCATAAAGCGCTCGTCGATTCAGGCGCGGCTGGGAATTTTATAGACAGATAATTTGCCCATAGTTTAGGGATCCCCATTGTTCCAGTGGCTATGCCCTTCCCAGTTCACGCCTTAGTCGACCATTATGGTCAGGGTTGATTAGGGAGGCCACCGTTTCCGCTCAGTCTCTTCCTCATTGACTCTCTTGCGTTTCCCGTGGTACTAGATCTACCCTGGTTAGCCTGTCATGACCCCACTGTTTCATGGCAACGGAGGGCTCTCACGGGGTGGTCGCGAGAGTACTCGGGGAGGTGTCTAGGGGTTTCCGTTGGTGCTACTACAGTGGAAACTCCAGACCAGGTCTCCACCGTGCGCATTCCCCCCGAATATTCCGATTTGGCTCTCGCCTTCTCCAAAAAGAAGACGACTCAATTACCACCCCATCGTCGTAGGGATTGTGCGATAAATCTCCTGGTAGACACGGCACTTCCCAGGAGTCACGTGTATCCCCTGTCACAGGCGGAGACGGCGGCTATGGAAACATTTGTCTCCGAATATCTGCATCAGGGGTACATTCGGTCCTCCACTTGACCCGGCTCCTCAAGTTTCTTTTTTGTAAAGAAGAAGGAGGGAGGTCTGCGCCTGTGTATTGCCTATCGAGCCCTAAACCAGATCACTGTGAAGTACAGTTACCCGCTACCTCTCATAGCCACAGCGATTGAGTCAATGCACGGGGCGCGCTTCTTCACCAAACTAGATCTCAGGAGCGCTTACAACCTGGTGCGTTTCCGGGAGGGAGACGAGTGGAAGACGGCGTTCAGTACTACCTCAGGGCATTATGAGTACCTCGTCATACCGTACGGGTTGATGAATGCTCCATCAGTCTTCCAAGCCTTTGTAGACAAGATTTTCAGGGACCTGCACGGGTAGGTGTAGTGGTGTATATTGATGACATTCTGATATACTCCGCTGCACGCGCGGAGCATGTGTCCCTGGTGCGCAGGCTGCTTGGTCGACTGTTGGAGCATGACCTGTACGTCAAGGCTGAGAAATGCCTGTTCTTCCAACAGTCTGTATCCTTCCTAGGGTACCGCATTTCCACCTCAGGGGTGGAGATGGAGAGTGACCACATTTCAGCCGTGCGTAATTGGCAGACTCCGACCACGGTAAAGGAGGTGCAGCGGTTCTTAGGGTTTGCCAATTACTACCGGAGGTTTATCCAGGGTTTTGGTCAGTGCGTTTGCAGTGGTCGGCAGAGGCGGACAGAGCTTTCCTCCGTTTGAAGGCGCTGTTCACTGACGCTCCGGTGTTGGCACATCTTGACCCTCTTTGGCGTTCATAGGGGAGGTGGACGCATCCGAGGCTGGGGTTGGAGCCGTGCTCTCACAGCGCTCGGGTAAGCCACCGAAGCTCCGCCCCTGTGCTTTTTTTCTCGAAGAAGCTCGGGCCGCCGGAGCAAAACTATGATGTGGGGGACAGGGAGCTGTTGGCTGTGGTTAAAGCCCTGAAGGTGTGGAGACACTGGCTCGAGGGGGCTAAGCACCCTTTCCTCATCTGGACTGACCACCGTAACCTGGAGTATATCCGAGCAGCTAGGAGACTGAATCCTCGTCAGGCAAGGTGGGCCATGTTTTTCACCAGATTCAGATTCACGATCTCGTATAGACCAGGTTCCCTTAACACTAAGGCTGACGCGCTGTCCCGTCTCTACGGCACTGAGGATCGGACCATCAATCCTATTCCCATCATTCCGGCTGCTAGGCTGGTGGCACCAGTAGTATGGGTGGTGGACGCGGACAACGAGCGGGCACTAAGGGGGGAACTGCGCCTCCACAGTGCCCGGAGGGTCGTAGGTATGTGCCGCTTGCTGTCCGTGATCAATTGATTCGGTGGGTTCATAGTCTACCCTCGTCGGGCCACCCGGGGATTTTGAGGACAGTGCGGGGTCTTAGGGGGAAGTACTGGTGGCCCACCTTAGTTAAGGACGTGCGAGTCTATGTTTCCTCCTGTTCGGTGTGCGCCCAGAGCAAGGCTCCTAGGCACTTGCCTAGAGGGAAGTTACTACCCCTCCCCGTTCCACAACGGCCGTGGTCTCATCTATCGTTGGATTTCCTCACTGATCTTCCCCCGTCTCAGGGAAACACGGCGATCCTGGTCGTTGTGGATCGGTTCTCTAAGTCCTGCCATCTTATCCCGTTGCCCGGTCTCCCTACGGCCCTACCGACTGCGGAAGCTCTGAGCACCCACGTCTTCCGGCACTACGGGGTGCCCGAGGACATCGTTTCTGATCGGGGTCCCCAGTTCACATCCCGAGTGTGGAAGGCGTTTATGGAACGTCTGGGGGTCTCGGTCAGCCTGACCTCGGGGTATCACCCGGAGAGTAATGGGCAGGTGGAGAGAGTGAACCAGGAGGTGGGTAGGTTTCTGCGGTCGTTTTGCCAGGACCGGCCAGGGGAGTGGGCGAGATACGCCCCCTGGGCTGAAATGGCCCAGAACTCACTCCGCCACTCCTCCACCAACATGTCACCGTTTCAGTGCGTGTTGGGCTACCAGCCGGTCCTGGCACCGTGGCATCAGAGCTAGACCGAGGCTCCAGGGGTGGAGGAGTGGGTGCAGCGCTCTAAGGAGACCTGGAGGGCCGTCCAGGAATCACTAAGACAGGCGAGTGGACGGCAGAAGAGGAGCGCTGACCGTCACCGCAGTGAGGCCCCCGTGTTCGCACCGGGGGACAGGGTCTGGCTCTCGACCCGAAACCTGCCCCTCCGCCTGCCCTGCCGGAAGCTGGGTCCGCAGTGTGTGGGGCCATTCAAAGTCCTGAGGAGGATAAACGAGGTGTGTTATCGATTACTACTTCCTTCGTATTATCGTATTAACCCCTCGTTTCATGTGTCTCTCCTCAGGCCGGTGGTAGCTGGTCCCCTGCAGGACGGTGAGGTTCCGGAGGTCCCTCCGCCCCCTCTGGACATCGAGGGGTCCCCGGCGTACACGATACGGGCCATTCTGGACTCAAGATGCCGGGTGAGGGGCCTGCAGTACCTCGTGGACTGGGAGGGGTACGGGCCGGAGGAGAGGTGCTGGGTCCCGGTGGGGGACATATTGGATCCATCTATGCTGAGGGAATTCCATCGCCTCCATTCGGATCGCCCAGCGCCTCGCCCTCCGGGTCGTCCTCGAGGCCGGTGTCGGCGGGGGGGGGGGTACTGTCACGAATATCACCGAAGGTGACTCCTCTTCCCGTTTCGGGTGGCGCTCGGCGGTCGTCGTCGCCGGTCTACTAGCTGCTACCGATCCCTTTTTGTTTTGTTGGGTCTAATTGGTTTCACCTGTTCCTTGTTTGGGGTTATTTAAGTTCAGTTAGCCCGCCTGTGTTCGTGCGGGATTGTTTTGCTGTATTTGGTATAGGAGTGTTTCTGTTTTTTGGATTGTCCGCTGTACAGCGTATGTGCCTGTGTAGTACATTATTTTGGAGTGTTTTACGCCTGTGTTCGGCGTCACCCTCTTTGTGCACGGTTATTGTAAGGAATAAAGTGTTTTTTTCCGAATCCTCTGCTCTCTGCACCTGACTCCACACCCATCACTCTACGCATCGTTACATTACCAACATTATTCTAGGGAAGTGAGGCACTGAGCCTACCAAAGATTTTGTGCCTGAGCCTCATTTACATTCTCTGTTTTACCATTTTGTTGAATTTCACTTTGTTGTCACTAGCAATAGATTGTATAGCTGTGTCACAGTCCCCTTTAAAACTAAATCCATTTTACAATGGCTGTACTTGAACTCAACATGATTGAGTTGCATAGAAAAGTAGCAGATTCAACATCCTTTTGACTATCTGGAGATATGCCAATACAATCAGTGATTGTTTACAGTTTGGTGATTTACAAAAACAAAAGTGTTTGGGGTTTCTTGTGCTGTGTGACACATTCTTCACCATATTTACCTTTCACTGCATTTCTCCTCCCCCCTCTGTGTTTGGTGTTTTTGTATCAGTTAGTTTAGTCTGACTGTTGCACCGACTTAAATTTGTGCTGTCATCCTCATCTCCTATTTCATTACATATGGGTGACGGCCCAACGGATTGGTCAACTCAACCTATTCCTCAATCTGATTAACAAAACTGAGGCTAAACTGAGGCTGAGGCGGATTAACAAAACCTCCATTCTTGTCCCACATATTCCTAAGATTTTTGACACTATGTTTAGTGACAATTGGTTTTCCAATTGGCCATTGCAAGGTTTTGTCAACTTCCTCACAAAATTGGAAATCACATTTTTCATTATGCTGCATAATGGAATGTATTGCCATTGAAATATGATGACAATCCCAAAATGCATTTTTGCCCCCCCCCCATAGTTGTTTCTATTTAAGCCAATATGTAATTTATAGGCCTATAGTGCAGGGCTAGGCAACCATGGGCCTGGAGTGCCGCAGACCCTTCATGTTTTTGATTTACCAACCTGGAACAGCGGGTGTGTTGAATTTAAGCAATCACTGAACTGATCAATTAGCTCAGTTGGTCAGGTGTGGTGCCTAGTTGGAACAAAATCCTGTAGTACCTGCTGCACTCCAGGAACAGAGTTGCCTATCCCAGCTATAGCGCCCCAAAGTGGCGGTGTCATAATACCCGAACAGGGAAATGGTTCTAATCGTTTTTCCACCATTTGTTTTTCCCCTTAAGGAATTTTAGAAACACTTAAGGGCTGTGTTTTATATAGGCTTACCCTGGCATGACGTTTTGATAACCATTTAAATCACTCTTGGACAAGGTGACTTTCAAAAATATATTCGGGTCTATTTACTCTCAGATTCTAAAATGCTAATTAGCGTCAAAGTAGACATGCAAGACTACAAATCCCTGCAAGCTCCTGCACGTCATCTCTAGCTGACCTTTGCAAACAGGTATATTGTGTCAATTTAAAACTTGCACAAAACAGTTCACAGAATTGTCAATTTAAAGAAATGTATTCATTACTACATTTTGCTAACATTAGATATAGTTAATCAAGAGATTCTTACCTTTGTCTCGATTCGGCAGTCTCATCCAGATCATTCATGGCATTTTTAGTTCTTTATGTTAGCCACATTAGCAGCTAATTAGCATTTAATTTTTAGGGGTAAATACAAGCGAATATATTGATAAGTCAGCTTGTCCTGGACCTAGAGAGATTTACACAGTTATCAAAACGTCACTCAAAGGTAAGCCTACACGAAACACAGACCTTATTTTAAGTGTTTCTATAATCCAGTAAGGGAAAAACGATTGGAACAATTTATTTTATGCGTATTATGACTCATACTGTGGTACTCTATAGTGTATTGTATTGGGGGCTATGGACTGGGGGGAGTAGAAAGTGTTGCCATAGACCTCAGTCCCCCATAAAATAACACCATATATAGATTCTACAGACCCTAGTGAGTAATCCCAACACCAGTAATCCCAACACCACCACCCAACACCACCGTACATACCTACACGTACGCTACGGTCACAAGACGCAGGCCTCCTAATTGTCCCTAGAATTTCTAAGCAAACAGCTGGAGGCAGGGCTTTCTCCTATAGATCTCCATTTTTATGGAATGGTCTGCCTACCCATGTGAGAGACGCAGACTCGGTCTCAACCTTTAAGTCTTTACTGAAGACTTATCTCTTCAGTAGGTCATATGATTGAGTGTAGTCTGGCCCAGGAGTGTGAAGGTGAACGGAAAGGCTCTGGAGCAACGAACCGCCCTTGCTGTCTCTGCCTGGCTGGTTCCCCTCTCTCCACTGGGATTCTCTGCCTCTAACCCTATTACAGGGGCTGAGTCACTGGCTTACTGGTGCTCTTTCATGCCGTCCCTAGGAGGGGTGCGTCACTTGAGTGGGTTGAGTTACTGACATGATCTTCCTGTCTGGGTTGGCGCCCCCCCTTGGTTTGTGCTGTGGTGGAGATCTTTGTGGGCTATACTCGGCCTTGTCTCAGGATTGTAAGTTGGTGGTTGAAGATATCCCTCTAGTGGTACGGGGGCTGTGCTGTGGCAAAGTGGGTGGGGTTATATCCTTCCTGTTTGGCCCTGTCCGGGGGTATCATCAGATGGGGCCACAGTGTCTCCTGACCCCTCCTGTCTCTGCCATCAGTATTTATGCTGCAGTAGTTTATGTGTCGGGGGGCTGGGGTCAGTTGGTTATATCTGGAGTACTTCTCCTGTCTTATCCGGTGTCCTGTGTGAATTTAAGTATGCTCTCTCTTATTCTCTCCTTCTCTCTTTCTTTCTCTCTCTCTCTCGGACCTGAGCCCTAGGACCATGCGTCAGGACTACCGGGCATGATGACTCCTTGCTGTCCCCAGTCCACCTGGCCTTGCTGCTGGTCCAGTTTCAACTGTTCTGCCTATGGAACCCTGACCTGTCCACCGGACGTGCTACCTGTCCCAGACCTGCTGTTTTCAACTCTCTAGAGACCGCAGGAGCGGTAGAGATACTCTTAATGATCGGCTATGAAAAGCCAACTGACATTTACTCCTGATTATTATTTGACCATGCTGGTCATTTATGAACATTTGAACATCTTGGCCATGTTCTGTTATAATCTCCACCCGGCACAGCCAGAAGAGGACTGGCCACCCCTCATAGCCTGGTTCCTCTCTAGGTTTCTTCCTAGGTTTTGGCCTTTCTAGGGAGTTTTTCCTAGCCACCATGCTTCTACACCTGCATTGCTTGCTGTTTGGGGTTTTAGGCTGGGTTTCTGTACAGCACTTCGAGATATTAGCTGATGTACGAAGGGCTATATAAAATAAACTTGATTTGATTTGATGATTTTACTTTGGCACCTAGAATAGTTTTCTCCCTATAAACCAATATGTATTTCATATACAGTGTATTGCATTGGAGGCATTTATTTGACCTTGGAACATGTGCTGAACCCCAAATTGAATGCAAATATTACTTAAATATGAAGAAATAGGAATCATTGTTAATGTTAAGACAATTATTTTTGTCATGAATAATTAATGCCACTTTTCTACTATTACGTGGGCGAAAGTACTTTTTTTGTGTCGCTGATAAGACGCTGGTATCGTGCATGGTGTTTGGCGCAAATTCACACTTTTTGCTAAACAACCTACATCAAATATATGTTGTGGCCTTTCACGTGATTGTTAATGAAAATAGGTTGAACTTTGAACGGTGAGTCATGGATGATCTGGAGTCAGAACTGAGGGCGCCTGGAGAAGAACAGGGTGAAAATGAGTCTTCAGATGACGATGAATCAATCAACAGAAAACGAATCAAGAAGCCAAACCTTCCCCTGGAGCCTCCTTTATTTAAAGGTCATTTATAAAATGGAGTGTGTAGAAGAATATGTGAACCCTTGAGTAAGCTAAACCAGCGAGTTAGCTAGTTCAAGCTGCTGTTTACTGACTGGTACTACATACACTATATATACACAAAAGTATGTTGACACCCCTTCAAATTAGTAGATTCGGCTATTTCAGCCACACCTGTTGATGACAGGTGTATAAAATCGAGTACACAACCATGCAATCTCCATAGACAAACATTGGCAGTAGAATGGCCTTACTGAAGAGCTCAGTGACTTTCAACGTGGCACCATCATAGGATGCCACCTTTCCAACAAGTCAGTTTGTCAAGTTTCTGCCCTGCTAGAGCTGCCAACTGTAAGTGCTGTTATTGTGAAGTGGAAACATATTGGAGCAACAACGGCTCAGCTGCGAAGTGGTAGCCCACAAGCTCACAGACAACTGCCGAGTGCTGAAGCATATAGCTCGTAGAAATCATCCTCAGTTGCAACACTCACTACCGAGTTCCAAACGGCCTCTGAAAGCAACAAGCACAAGAACTGTTCGTCGGAAGCTTCATGAAATGGGTTTCCATGGCTGAGCAGCCACACACAAGCCTAAGATCCCCGAGCGCGGTTCCAAGCGTCGGCTGGAGTAGTGTAAAGCTCGCTGTCATTGAACTCTGGAGCAGTGGAAACGCATTCTCGGGAGTGATGAATCACGCTTTAACCATTTAGCAGTCCGACGAACGAATCTGGGTTTGGCGAATGCCAGGAGAACAGTACCTGCCCGAATGCATAGTGTCAACTGTAAAGTGGAGGCGGAATAATGGTCTGGGGCTGTTTTTCATGGTTTGGGGTAGGCCCCTTAGTTCCAGTGAAGAGATCTTAGCCTTACAGCATACAATGACGTTCTAGACGATTCTGTGCTTGCAACTTTGTGGCAACAGTTTTGGGGGAAGGCTCTTTCCTGTTTCAGCATGTCAATGCCCCTGTGCACAAAGTCCATACAGAAATGGTTTGTTGAGATCGATGTGGACGAACTTGACTGGCTAGCACAGAGCCCTGACCTCAACCCCATCGGGATGAATTGGACCGCCGACTGCCAGCCAGGCCTAATTGCCCAACATCAGTGCCCGACCTCACGAATGCTCTTGTGGCTGAATGGAAGCAAGTCCCCGCAGCAATGTTTCAACATCAAGTGGAAAGCCTTCCCAGAAAAATGGAGGCTGTTATGTCAGCAAAGGGGGGTACAACTCCTTATTAATGCCCATGATTTTGATGAGATGTTTGACCAGCAGGTGTCCACATACCTTTGGCCATGTAGTGTGTGTTAATGCCCGATTTATTGTTTTCATCTATACATGGGATGCTCTTATTTACCAGTAGCAATGTCTGTTGTTTCATTAGAGACACCCCGTGAGACTGGCTTTCACAAGACCACAAGGAACTGGACTCCTGATCCATCCCTGTAGTACAATTGATAACTATTGCTATAAATGCTAAAAATCCAATCTTACTGAAACTTATATCACTTTTTGGCCTATCCCTCTGTACTGGTATGTCTCTACTACTTTCACCACTCCTCCCCTTAACCCATCTTCCTCTCCTTTCTTCACTGCCTCAACATATGACAACATCTGCACTACCCTGGAAACCTCAACCTACCTCTCCTGCATGGGACAATTCTGATCCCCAGCTCCATGGGCACCCGCACAATTAACACATTCCACTACTTTCCCCAATACTCCACATTCCTTCGTCTCATGCCCTTCTGCACGTCCCACTCAGGTAACATACACATAACACACACATTTATAATATTGTATATGGACATCTCTCAACTTTTTTTTCTCCCTAGCTCTCTCTCGCTCTTCCTCTGTGTCTGTAAATATCTCCCTCTCTGTGTCTGTCTGGTTGGTCTCTGGGGAGGAGGCTTTCAAGTTTGTACGTCTGGACGGCTCTATAAGAAAGAAGAGAAAGGTACCCCAGAATGACCCACCCGTCAGCCTGTTGAACAAGCAGCTTTCATCTGGAGGGAAGCTTGGACTTACGCAACTTTGTGGCAACTTATGCACTACCCTCTGGAGTGCCTTGCGGTCTGAGGACGAGCTGTTGCCTTACAAGGCAGTGATGCAACCAGTCAGGATGCTCTCGATGGTGCAGCTGTCAAAACTTTTCAGGATCTGAGGACCCATGCCAAATCTTTTCAGTCTCCTGAGGGGGGATAGGTTTTGTCGTGCCCTCTTCGCGACTATCTTGGTGTGCTTGGACCATGTTAGTTTGTTGGTGATGTGGACACCAAGGAGCTTGAAGCTCTCAACCTGCACCACTACAGCCCCGTCGATGAGAATGGGGGTGTGTTCGGTCCTCCTTTTCCTGTAGTCCACATTCATCTCCTTTGTCTTGAGTATTCATCTAATTAAGTGTGTATGTGAACATGTTCCGGCTCGCCAGCCAATTATCATATTGATGAAAATCCAGTGTCTGTGTTATGACTAACGTATGATGTTACACTCATTCTGTTTTTTTTATGATTTCTAATTCTTAACCTTCTATGATATGCATTTAACTCTGTAACACAACCGTGTCAGTGAATCACAGGAAGATTTTGTCAGAGTTGTCAGATGTTCCAAGGCTGTGACAATTGGCTCAAATCTATTCATGTCTTCAGCAAATTCTTGAACATTTCAATATTTTCCATCTTCTTTTGATCCTTTAGTGCACACAATCTCAGGAGGAGTTCAAGTTGGAAGATCTGAAGAAACTGGAAATCAGTATGTATACTAGGAAGAATATGATATCGTCAACATCTGAATGCTTTATTCATCATTAGTTGAATGTTTTGGCAATGTAATGTGTTAATTGTGCTTTTCTCTCAACAGTTATCAACAGTATTTTGACGTATAACAGAGATTTTGCTTTTGATGTGCAGCCAGTGCCCTTGAGGTAAATGAAGATCGATGAACCATCACAATGCAGGCCACTTATTGTCGTACCCAATGTAAATACAGAGTTTTTTGTTTAAGTACACAATAATCAGAACAAATCAGAGCAAATTATGGAGTAAAGCAAACGGTATTACTAAAAATTCAACAATGGCTTCCCCATCTGAATGACCTAATCTCCTAACATCATGCTGAGCCTGTAAATATTCAACAAGTAATCTAATGAATGAAATCTTACATTCAGGAGAATCCTTGCCCCAGGGGAGGAGGAGAACTTGGAGGTGGAAGAAGAGGAGGATGCTGCTACAGGAGCAGGCTCCCCAGAGTCCTTTCCCAACAGAGTACCAGGTAAGAACTCAACAAATACTGTGTTTTATTTGTAATCTATGGTGTATATAGAGCATTCATAATCATTGGTCTTTATTCTGAATCTGACTGTGTAATTTTGCCATGGTTATTTTTTTGGCTTTGTGGCCCTGTTTTGAGTGCCTTTGTGATTGCTGTCTCCTCTGTTCCCTGTCTCTCTGCATGGCTTCGTCACTCTGTCCTCACTGCCTGCTCCATTCACAGTTTTGCAAGGTATGGTTTGGTTGAGAAGTAAGGGGCTGGCATGGGTTTGAATGGGTCTGTCTTTTTATAGTTTTGTCGTAGCATGAATATGATTGCCTACTAATGGACAGTTTGTTATTATCAAAAACCCTATCCTACTACTACTAGATAGCTTTAGTTGTTGAATCTACTTTACAATGTATTTTTTTTATAAGCATTCACCAAAACGTGTATGTCATCTTAGCCTTATCTGTTAGTCAGTCTACAACTTCTTCTGCTGCCTATTATTGTATAAGTAAAATACTGCCGACAGTAATGACTTGAACAAGGATCTGTAAGTATAAACACTGGTTACGTCCCAAATGACACCCGATTCCCTATGCAGTGCAATATGGGCCCTGGTCAAAAGTAGTGCACTATAGTAGTGAACTTGTCCCCCTTGCCCATTTTAAACATTTATTGTGTGATTTTTATTTTTGTATTGCTTGTAACTGCTTCGGGTAATGCAAGTTCTTGTTCAGTCTGCCGTTTGAATATACTGTTTGAATGAATCACTTATTTATGCTATCGGATGTCAGGTACAAGAAGCCTACTGACTTCAAGAGGAAGACGCTCCAGCTCCTGACCAAGAAGCCACTCTATCTCCACCTCCACCAGACGTTGCACAAAGATTAATAACCGAGGTCACAGAGTAGAGCACATCAAGAAAGCAGAAGCGCCACAGAATTCCACTGTAGTCATCAGACATCCAGCAAAGTTTGGTGTACCGCCTCCCTATCTGCCTCCACTCACATCAACAATACTAAACCCAGCAGGCCCAAATGCCACAACCTCAACTCTGTGATAGGACGGCCCTGGATGACACATATTAACTACAGCGGTGACAACACACTACTGTATAGTGCTGCTTCGTAACCAAGTGGGAGGTGGGAATTTACCAGTTGTGAAGTCGTAAATACCAGTTGGATGCATTCACGTGATTTGAACTTGTTGAGAAAAGATCATTTGGCTAATGGCCAACAAGCTGCCTAAACCATAAACTTAAAGCTACAAAATGCAGTATTTGACCCCTCTGGTGCCAATTAGCGATCACTTTTTTTCTCCTCTCTGCATGACGCTCAATGGAAAAGAAGAGTTGAGTTAGCAATTGGTACTGTATGTCAAACAACCAGCCTCGTCTTTAGTCTTCCTCTGCCTTTCCCTTTGGGGATGAAAGAGGATCAACATGGTCATAGGTGCTCAAGCGGTCTATTGATGATGTCATATCCTGGTGCCAATTTCAAAAGATCTCATTGTGCCCATTTGACACTGCCACAGTGAAAATATATAACTGCCCTGTTCATTTACTTACATCCTTATCACTGATCTGGCGTTATTTAATAGGTAAAAGTAATATATTGGGATATTTGCTTTAATCTATCACATTAGATGTGTGATTACTTCAAGGATGGGAGGAAGGATGCATTTTTTTAGCATTCAGAAAGGATTCTGAGATGCTATGATGTCATCCTGTTATAAAGGGAGTTGAAAAGGATGCTGCATGTAACTGAAGTTGACTTTGACCTTTGTTTTGAATGCTGTTCCCATCAAGGCCACACTGGCTAACCACTATTAAAACATTGTCTCCATTTTATTAATATTTTTTTTTGTAATGGCACTAACTGAATACACTTATGGTGCTTTCAAGAGAACCGGGAACTCTGAAAAAAATTGGGTCAAATCATGACGTCAGTGATCATCGGGTTGGAATGTCAGAGCTCTAGAAAGGTGCCAGAGTTCCCGACGTGGAATTCCGAGTTGGATGACTCAAAAGATTTCTCCCAGTCGGAGCTCGTTTTTTTCAGAGGTCCCAGTTGTCTTGAACACACTGAAGTCGGCGATTTCTGAGTTCCCAGATGTTTTGCTCACGGCATTAAGAGACACTAATCAGTGCATATTATTGTGTGTGCTGTACGACAGGGTTGACGATTGTCAATACAGTGTTGTGCTTTTGGTAACAGGTTGTGATAAAATGAACATTTATCATTGGACTGACAATTTACACTGCTTTCATTTTTAATAAACAAAATGCTGTTTGAATAGTGGTCCTTCCTTCTTTACACTTACTAAAGGAGCGAAACCTAACATGTCAAATTTTCACTGGGCTTGTTTGACATTGCAGGTGACTGCTGACTAATATACAAATGACCTTGCATCATAAAATAAACGACTCATTATTTGTAGATAGCCACTGCCGCGTAACACTAGTGAAGGCTTTGCAGGAGTGTCCATAGTAATTACCAGAATTACCCACTTAAATCAGGAATAAACAGATGGGTATTACTGTAGCAGTTATTGTTAGCATGTACAAAGAGAGCAAATTCAAGTGTTGGGTGTCGACAGAAAATCCACTTAGTCGTCATGATTAACCTTCAGTAACTCCATTTATGGCATCACATACTGTAGAAATGTACAATGTCAATTCAGACCTGGAACAATGTGAAAAACGTGATGACAAACCCTGTTCATTCTACCTGCACTGTTACTGTAGACTAGAGCAGGGTTTCGCAAACTCGGTCGTGCCCCCCCCCCCCCCCCCTCCTGGTGCACATTTTGGTTTTTGCCCTAGCACAACACAGCTGATTCAAATAATCTAAACTTGATGAGTTGATTAATAGAATCAACTGTAGTGCTAGGGCAAAAGGACTGAGTTTGGGAAATCCTGGACTATAGCATAAGACTCATCAATCCCTTGTATGCCCTTACTTTTCCCTGTGTCATTCACTCAGCACCACTTTCAGTGTACAGTATGTTGGTGACAGGCAGAGCAGAGCCCCACTACACAGTCATTTGACAGCCTCGATAACAGTGTACATCATAACATTACAGATATGCCAATAATCACTCAAGTGTTTTGGTAGCGCTAAATATTGTCGGTGGCTACAAAGAAACGTTCTGGGACCTACAGAGAGTAAAACATTTCTAACCAAAGCATGCAATGAAATACATTTAATGCAAATAGTCTTTAGTCAAGTGCAACATTTTTTTGTTATTTTCTTTTTATTGAAAATAAATAGATAAATGTGATGCATCCCTGATGTAACATAAGAACAAAAAAAGAAACAAATGTGAAGGTCATATGACAGGTGTTCAGTTAATGGGTGATTACTGGCTTTTCACATGTAATACAGCTACCCATACAAAACAAAATGCACTGTCAGACATTTCCTTTCAAACTAAAATGGATCACAAAAGTTGTCATATGCTTCATATGAACAATAGACAACTGCAGTACCTTTTACCAGTTTTATTAATAAAATATCCTAAGAACAGCAAATACATCTTTGACTTTCAACTTACACAACTTTCCTTTTCAGTTCATTCTGAAGAGAGTTTGGGGAAGAGTTAAGATAATATGGTACTTCTGAAATGATCGATCAAGCAACCCAAAAGCTTGGGGTCCATTTATTTTGAATAATTTCCACAGGAAACCATGATAACATTGTGAAATTAATACAAAATCAACATAATACCCTTTGAAAAACTTAAATCCTCAGTCATACAATAGAAATGTTATTGCACAATAGGACTTGCAGAGTAACAAGCCTCAGTTCTACTCCTCTTCAAGTCATTATTACATTTCAGACACGAAACATAAGACATTGATTTTCTGATGCTTTAATAGGAACACTAACTTTTTAGATACTTCTGTTGTTTGCAAGTATATCATATGATATTTATTTTCAGCCTATTAAAAACAAAAAGGAAAAAATAAAGAGATGAATCGTGGTTGATTAAATGTAGCCAGGTCGTTAACGGTTGGTAGGTGTCTAAGGCTCTGCCATGGCAGAGCTGACTGAGTCCTGGGGGGCAGCTGTTGCCTGCTGGGAGCTGTAGTCTTGCCCCTGGCCCTGGGGGCCAGCGTCGGGCTGGGGGCCCACTGAAGAGTCATGGCCATGTGGGACCTGTGGCTGCACAGGGAAGTCTTTGGGGCCGACATGAGGAGGGAATGGGGCCACCCCAGGGGGCAGGTGTCGGAGTGGGATGAAGTGATCAAGTGGTCCATAGTGCACGTAGGTATGTGGGGGTCCTATGGGTCGGGCCATAGGAAGGTAGAAGGAAAAATGAACATACAAATATAACACTGTAGTACCAACATAACAATAGCATTGCTAACCACAACTGAAATACTAATAGCAAAGACTCAACTTGAGATAAAAGTAGGCGGCCAGAATTCACCACCTACCGAATGGAGGAGGCACCGGTCCATAGTGAGGAGGTGGAGGAAGGTACCGGTTGTGTGGGGAAGAGGGACCGTAAGCACCAGGAGGTGGAGGCCGATGTCCGGGTGGTATCATTGAACCAGGCGGGTGTCCGTTAGGCGGTGGGGGTCCAGGAGGCATCATGCCTGAGTGTCCGTTGTCTGGTCGGTACACGGGAGGCATGAAGGGTGGGGGAGGAGGGATGTGGTGTGGTCCGGGAAGGGGACGGTGGCAGTGTCCGGAGGGATGGCTGATGACTGGTCTGAGGCTTGAGTCGAGGGGGGAGCTGATAGGGAGAGACCAGCAGGGAGCCAGGACCCTGAGGTCGAGAGTTCTGGAGGAACACAAAAAAATATTAAAACAAAGAATAGCAATAGGTCCATTGTGCTTGTAGCCCTGCTGCTGGCACCAACAATGAGAGACCCTTTCATCTGATTCAAACAGTTTCGGTTAGGTTAGAACAAAACAAACAATTATGCACTGGTGAGAAAGACAACAATATCCCACAATAATAAGTCAAGTTACACAGTCCCACAAGAATCACACGACCAAGTTCCACACACTGATTCAGAATCAGGACCGTTTCCACAAAGCATTAACCTCAAACACACACAGCTTTAAATGATAACACATTTGAGATATCCATCAGGTAGTTGTGCTGAAGTTATGGCTTTGTGGAACAGTGTCACCAATTCATTCAATGGGGGTCAGAGGGAGGGTGTTGTAATATAGGGAAAATATAAAAGGAGCTTACAGACGGACCACGGGAAGCGGCAAAGGTCTTCAGACTTCAATGGGAGTAGGGCGGCAAAACGCAAGCAGTTTCGCAAGTGGCGCCGTTCGTGGTACTCACTCCAGTGAGCGGCGACGCTGGCTCTACGCTCAAGGCTTCAAAATATGCATGGTTGACCAATGAGCAGAGTTCTTCTCGCCAACCAACCAACCAACCAATGTTTTAATCACAACCGCCGAGCTGACAAAAACCGGGACCGCTGGCATCTACACACGGTAGGCAGAAATGTTCAGTTTACCGCAGCCCGTCTGTAAGCGCCTTAAAACAAGCAACCACGCATGTCAGAATCCAGCCAGCAATGTTAAGTCTGACAACCCTGTGACGCCACTACCCAGCTGACTGCCACTCCAGCCACTGATCCACGGCTGGGGTAAGCATGCTCACACACACATCCGCATCCCTGCCACCGCTGCCTCGAACATAATACTCACTGCCTCTGGGTTCTCTGTGGAGGCCTGGGCCTCAGCCTGTGACTCTAGTGGAGCGGTCTGTTTAGTGCAAACACACCCACATGATGGAGGAACAGGGGGGAGAGATGCACATTGTCTCAAATTGACTGAAACTTACCGAGCTGCACAGATTGCTTGGTGAGGATGTACGTGGGGCCATGGTGTCTGTGGAGGAACAAAGGGAAGAATGATTAGAGGAGATATAGGATAAGGGCTCGATTAGGGAATAATACCACATCAACCCTCATTGACAAAAAATACAATCCCTACCAGGTCTAGCAGCCACTGGGTGTTTGTGGTACGGAGAGTAACGGCGGCCGTGAGGGTCAGAGTGAGGTCGTGGTCCTGTCGGACAATAAATACACGGTGATACATCAACGTAAAACACTGCAATATTCTCAAATCTTCTAGAATGCTAACCTTGGCTCTCCTGGTTGTCATTAGGCACATGACTCTAGACCACGTTACTGGTTCATGCTACCATCTATTTATAGCAAAGTCTGGTCTATTTGCAGTCCGAGGAAAATGTTTGGTCATGTCATGGTAGGATATTATTCTTCCAGAACTAGAAGTACCAGTATCAGAATATTTGAGATTCTTCAAAGAAGCCACCCTTTGCCTTGATGACAGCTTTGCACACTTTTGGCATTCTCTCAACCAGCTTCATGAGGTAGTGACCTGGAATGCTTTTCAATTAACAGGTGTGCCTTGTTAAAAGTTAAATTTGTGGAATTTCTTTGCTTCTTAATGCGTTTGAGCCAATCAGTTGTGTTGTGACAAGGTAGGGGTGGTATAAAGAAGATGGTATTTTACCAAATAGGGCTAAGTCCATATTATGGCAAGAACAGCTCAAAGAAGCAAAAAGAAACGACAGTCCATTACTTTAAGACATGAAGATCAGTCAATCTGGAAAATTTCAAGAACTTTTAAAGTTTCTTTAAGTGCAGTCGCAAAAACCATCAAGCTCTATGATAAAACTGGCTCTCATGAGAAACGCCACAGGAAAGACCAAGAGTTACCTCTGCTGCAGAGGATAAGTTCATTAGAGTTACCAGCCCAAATAAATGCTTCAGAGTTCAAGTAACAGACACATCTCAACATCAACTGTTCAGAGGAGACCACGTGAATCAGGCCTTCATGGTTGAATTGCTGCAAAGAAACCACTACTAAAAGGACCCCCATAAGAAGAGACTTGCTTGGGCCAATAAACAAGAGCAATGGAGATGAGACTGACGGAAATCTGTCCTTTGGTCTGAAGAGTACAAATTTGAGAGTTTTGGTTCCAACCTTCGTGTCTTTCTGAGACGCAGAGTAGGTGAATGAATGATCTCCATATGTGTGGTTCCCACCGTGGAGCATGGAGGTGGTGTGGTGTGATGGTGCTTTGCTGGTGACACTGTCTGTGATTTATTTAGAATTCAAGGGACACTTAACCAGCATGGCTACCACAGCATTCTGCAGTGATACGCCATCCCATCTGGTTTGCGCTTAGTGGGACTATCATTTGTTTTTCAACAGGACAATGACCCAACACACATCCAGGCTGTGTGAGGGTTATTTGACCAAGGAGAGTGATGAGTGCTGCATCAGATGGCCTGGCCTCCACAATCACCCGACCTCAACCCAATTGAGATGGTTTGGGATGAGTTGGACCCCAGAGTGTAGGAAAAGCAGCAAACAAGAGCACAGCATGTGGGAACTCCTTCAAGACTGTTGGAAAAGCATTTCAGGTGAAGCTGGTTGAGAGAATGCCAAGAGTGTGCAAAGCTGTCATCAAGTCAAAGGGAGGCTACTTTAAAGAATCTCAAATATATTTAGATTTTTTAACACTTTTGGTTATTACATGATTCAATATGTGTTGTTTCATAGTTTTGATGTCTTCACTATGATTCTACAATGTAGAAAATAGTAAATATAAAGAAAAACCCTAGAATGAGTAGGTGTGTCCAAACTTCTGACTGGTACTGTGTGTATGTGTATATACAGTTGAAGTTGGAAGTTTACATACAGTTAGGTTGGAGTCATTAAAACTCGTTTTTCAACCACTCCACAAATTTCTTGTTTACAAACTATAGTTTTTGCAAGTCGGTTAGGATTACGTTCATCTCTAGGAGACAGAACGCGTCTCCTTTCTGAGCAGTATAACGGCTGCGTGGTTCGATTACAGGCTCAAAATGGCCAGAAACAAAGACTTTCCTTCTGAAAGGCCAGCATCCCGGAGTCGCCTCTTCACTGTTGACGTTGAGACTGGTGTTTTGCGGGTACTATTTAATGAAGTTGCCAGTTCCTCAACGTGTGAGGCATCTGTTTCTCAAACTAGACACTAATGTACTTGTCCTCTTGCTCAGTTGTGAACCGGGGCCTCCCACTCCTCTTTCTATTCTGGTTAGAGCCAGTTTGCGCTGTTTTGTGAAGAGAGTAGTACACAGCGTTGTGCGAGATATTCAGTGTCTTGGCAATTTCTCACAAGGAATAGCCTTCATTTCTCAGAACAAGAATAGACTGACGAGATTCAGAAGAAAGTGCTTTGTTTCTGGCCATTTTGAGCCTGTAATCGAACCCACAAATGCTGATACTCCATATACTCAACTAGTCTAAAAGGAGGCCAATTTTATTGCTTCTTTAAATCAGGACAGTTTTCAGCTGTGCTAACATACTTGCAAAAGGGTTTTCTAAAGATCAATTAGCCTTTTAAAATGATAAACTTGGATTAGCTAACAACGTGCCATTGGAACACAGGAGTGATGGTTGCTGATAATGGGCCTCTGTACGCCCATGGAGATATTCCATTAAAAAAATAAAAGCCGTTTCCAGCTACAATAGTCATTTACAACATTAATGTATACACTGTATTTCTGATCAATTTGAAAAATAAAGGACATTTCTAAGTGACCCCAAACTTTTGAACGGTAGTGTATATTTTAAATATATATATATATACAAATGTATGGAATGCAGTAATCCCACAAGGGAAAGCAAAGGCTGAAGCTTTAGTAACCTAACGAGTTGCCACACACATATGATCTCACAACAGCTGAACACAACAAAAACACCACCATAGTACTGAAAGAGCAAGAGGGATGCAAGAGCGGTTATTCCAAATTGTGAAAGCAAACGAAGGCATGGGAACATTCTGGATCGTCTGGACACGCAAACACAGGTGAGAAAGATGGGTATGGCAGTAGAGGGAGAAAAGATGGCAGTGAAAGAGACAGGAAAGAATGTCTTCGAAAATCAGAGAGGACGTAATTAGAAGACAAACATTAGGAAGAGGAAAAGGTCAAATGGGTACCAACTAGGAGCAGGATGAGAGCAGTAGGAAGAAAAATAAGGGAAATTATTGGAACACCACAGCGGAGGTAAAGACAGGGAAAAACGAAAGGTGAAAAAGAAGCGGGGAGTCAGGGCATACAAGGGTGAACAAGGGGGGGATGGTTGATTGGCTGAGGGATGGTACTGCTCGGCCAATCAGGGCCAAGGCTGTCCGGGGCGTGGGTTCAGGAGACTCACGGTAGGGCTTGTTCCTTCGCCCCACAGGGGGGGGGGGGGGGGGGGCACCCGTGAACTTCTCACAGGTGAGGGCCTGTACAAATCACCTGTTTAGCAAAACCATTTAACAACAAAACACTCAGCCAAATACCACTCTCAGTCTCTCCACATTGGACCAGCTACAAGGAATTCAAATCAAAACCCCAGGAAAACATGCATTTCAGAGGGTGGACGTCAAACAGCAGATGAGGTATCAGACAGTCAAAAAGTCCAAGATCTAATTTGAAACGCAGTCACAGATGATATCCAACCGACAAGACAATAGAAATGTTCAGGAACGTTACAGAACGTTCAGATAGAAATATGATTCTCTGTCCTCAAGAATAGAGTCATATCAGCCCTATTCATTTCATTTCTACCTGCAAGTTATGTTCTGACGATTTTGCCTTACTGAATGCACCCCAGACGTGCCAGTACTAAATAACGTGAACTGAGGATTGGTTCTTACCTCGTCGGAGAGGCATGGGAGCCATCCCAGGGGTGGGCTTGAACAGAGGCCTACAGAGCTCCTTCAGCTTGCTGGACATGTCAGTCAGTCTAGGGTGAAAAAGAGAACAGGCATTTAGATTCTCAATACTGTACCTCCAAATCTAGACTAATACAGCTTACTGCATTGCAAAACTGTGACCAAAACACTTGCATTTGTGGCCCTTCGACTTGGCAGTGCAACCTTTGGTTCACAATGTGCCTCTTTTTACTTTACTATTATGACTAATTCAAAAAGTAAATGTGAGATTGACCAAAAATAAACCAAATGAAAGGATCTGCCTGTCTCCATTTTGAGTGAGAAATAGGTGAGCCCTGCTTTGGTATAGCCCAATTGAGTCTGTTGTATTAGTGTTGCACTCACAAGTTACGAATGTTAGTTGTTTCCTTCTTCTCGTCGAACAGAGCTTGCTCTGCGGCGCGTGCAATCACCTAGAGAGAAAGAAGAGACATTTAAAATCTCCTGTTTTGGACTAAACTCACCTTACAAATGACTGGCCAAACAGAAGACTTAAAAAAAAAGTCCTGATCCTATTGTATGTGCCATCGATGGGGGTTGAGATATGAGACATTTGTTGTTTCTTTAACAAATGGACTAATAAAGTCGTATTGTACAAACCCAGTTCTCGTGAGATTTCTGCTCCTGCTCAATGACCTGAGCTTTGTAGAACTTCTCGGTCCATTTCAGCTCGTCCTGGATCTCCTTAACGCGCTGCATACACACCTTGACCTCCTCCTCTAGGGCCTTGCCGTCCATCTCCGTCAGCCGGTCTTCCTTGTTGGGGCGCTCAAACTCCTCCTTGGTCAGCTTCCTGTAAGGCGACACACAAATTAAATCAAACTATTTAAAGACCATTTGAAAAACTCAAACCTCAGAGTAAAATAATACAGTAAAAGACAAGGAAAAATGTTTTTTTTTTTTTTTACATGTTGTGGAACCATGGAGAACAAACCCTACTATGGTATTAACACATGAACTGCACTGCTTCTGATTCCACTTACTGCTGCAAAGCGTTCTCCTTCTGCTGGTACATCTCTGTCATGATGTCATTCTTCTGCTGCAGGGTCTTGTACTGGTTCTCCAGGTGGTTCTTGTCACTTTTCACCAACAAGATGTCATGCTCCAGCTTCTGAAATTGCTCTGTGGTGAAAACAAGTTGATAGTGTTGAGAGATAAAAGGCAGTGATGCATATCAAATTCTAGTTGCTGGGACATACCTTCCAGCTCTTTCCTGGACTTCTCTTCGTTCAGCAGCTTGGTCATGAAGCGATCGCGCTCTTCCTCCACAACAGACAGAGTGGTCTGGACCTGTGGAAAGTTCTTCCAACAGTTAGTGGACGAGTTGACACACTTCTTGGTTCTGAGCACAAGTTTTACCTGCCTTCAGGTACACAGAAATCTGGGTCCGTTCAAGAAAGAACTCAGTCTTACCCGAGAGACATCCATCATTTGCTTGTGGCGGTTTTGGATGATGGTCTGCTTGTCTGAAACAAATAATTGTAAACACAGTGACACGTTTCAGGAAAGTAGGCGTATGGCGCGCGTCAATACTTCACAGGAGAGGCATTTGAATGTAGTAC
Source organism: Salvelinus namaycush (assembly GCF_016432855.1). NCBI lineage: Eukaryota > Metazoa > Chordata > Actinopteri > Salmoniformes > Salmonidae > Salvelinus > Salvelinus namaycush. The sequence continues at coordinate 286,309 of NW_024061431.1, forward strand.
TATCAAAATGTGTTTTTGGGGCAAAATGCCTTCTGGTACGTGAACTTCCATGTGCCTTAATAACAAACTTGTATGCCATCCGTAAATACGAATAAAAATGGTAAACTATGAGCAGAGTTAGTTTAGCCACGGAAAAAGGAAGGAACCTTCCCTCTAGCCATGATTGGCTGAGATAATGGATGAGCTGGACGCGCCATGAAACGAGTTCGGATTGGTCTGCCATGTAGCACGCTTCTGTCTATAACATGAGCTTCTCAGTATGTGTAAGTAACCCTTTCTAACGCAGCTTTTTTGAAAGATGCTCTCCACTTTTAGGAGACCCAAGTTTTGAAATTAGTGGACTGTCCGGTGGAAGCAGAGTATGATAGCTAAGGAGATGGAGAAAATTCTGTGGTTTGATTGCAAATATGCAGAGGCAGTCGAAAATAGAACACATAGAAGGCTGTTGTATAAAACACCTGTCTCCAGAATACATCTTCAAACTAAGGGAAACCATTTTCAGATATAAGTTTCTAATTTTGTCAGAAAGTCGTTTTCTCATTGCAAAATAAAGCATATTGTTAGCTAGCTAACAATATGTGTGAACAATGCTGAATGGGTATAGACAAAGAAGAGCTCTCCAGTATGGGTTACAAGTTTATCAACTTTCAAAGCAGAATTACTTTCCCATTGTTCCTCAACTGTAGTGTATGATATACCATTTTGATGCTCCGAGTCTCTACTTTAATCCAATGTAAAAAAAAACACAATTTAAAATTTTGCTACATAAGACCAAATCACATGACAGTATCCTAATCAGAGAAGGCTGGTGGGAGGAGCTATAGAAGGACTGGCTCACTATAAAGGCATAAATGGAACGGAGTCAAGCACACTGTTTCCATGTATTTGGTTCCATTCCAGCCATTACAAGGAGCCCGTCCTCCTATAGCTCCTCCCACCAGCCTCCTCTGATTAGGACACCGTGTCAGGTGACTTACCGTTAGAGGCTACCCCGTTAGCAACAACTCCACCTTTCAGGTCATCGCAGGCCTCCAGATCTCCTAGCAGGTCAGATAGAACCTGCCAGAGAGGTTGAGAACCACCAATTGATACATTACACTTTTCCCCTGGAATCAGTCAAGAAGTATTTTTTTGGAACATAATACAGGTGACATGTTTCTTTGTCATCAGGGTGCATTTGAGAAGGTGTGAACAGGAATTGATGTGTGTAACAATATCGTAACGTGTAAAAAAAACTCTACGTTGTGGTCCTTCTGAAGGAGGGAATCCTCCAGGTCTTTCTGGGACTTCTGGTAGACTTTGATCTGCTCGCTTGTCTCCCTGTGCTTCTCCTCCCACAACTTGGCAGCATGGTGCAGCTGTAACAAGGAAATTAGGTCATCAGGACGGTGCAATGCAGGCCCTGCATGGCCAATGAGTCCTACACAATGTCATGAGGCTTAAAGTGTGAATCGTTGTTCCATATTGGTACTCACCGAGAGGTTCTCCTCCTTCAGGGTGGCAATATCCTTCTCCAGAACCTGGACCTGGACATTCCGGGCATCTTCGCAGAGTTTGGCTTCATCCATCAGAATGGTAGACTACAGATTCAATGATAAGGATAATGAAAAGGAAATAAACACCTTACATTTGATTGTTGCAATGTTAATATATTTGACATATTTTCATTGGGCCTGTTCACTTATATGACCTATACCTTCGACAGTGCATCCTGGGTCTTCTTCTTGCTGCGCTTCAACTTCTCAATGGTTTTGTCCATTTCGGACATCTATGGGCAAAGATAATGATAAGCATAATGACAACCATCTTTCTCTGTCCTCATCAACGAGCCATCCTATTTAGGATAGTAGCTGGCTAATAGTAGCTGCCTATGCTGTCTACATCACGAAAGCAACTGCTCTCTAGGGTGTCTCTCTCTCTCATTTGCAGGCTGTCCCTTTCTCTCTGTCTGCCCGCGCAAGTCCATGCAGCTGTAGGTGCAATGGATTGTGGTCATTTTAGTCAATTACCACATTTTCTGCACTAAACTATGTTGAATATTTATTCTCCTGTTGAAAACTACAACGTCCCGAAGTATGTGCTTGATTTGATTTCTCTCTAGAGAAACGGCACATTGAGCTCACATAATAAACTAACTTAATGGAATTCAAATAATTGAACCGACGTCAGAGAATTGGTTGTTCTGAAACATTTTAATTACAGCTAAATCGCTCAATACTACTCACCATATCTTCATGTTTCGCAGTATTGGCCCGCTCTTTGTCAAAGGATATGGCGTGTAAGTTATTTTCCTCGTCCAGGCGCTCATTTTGTCTCTCCATCTCTTGCACAATATTCTATTGGACAGAAAAAGAAAATGCGTAGTCAATTTAAACACTATGGAGAAGAAAAAAATAATAAAAAATCTAATAATTGTCAGCATGACAATGACATGTGATCAAGATAATATTTCTTAGAGACTCACCTCCAATTCCTGGATCTTTTCCAGAGATAAAGTGGCAGATTTTTCAGACAGCTTTTGCTTTTCTTTAAGTTCTTCGCCCTGAGGGGAACCCAGTAGAAATATACTGTCAAAACATTATGTACCTTAATTCACATTGAACTCAAAAGTCTGGATCTTAGTCAGTGAAAAGTCTCTGCAACTTACCTGTTGCTGCAGTTCAGCGACCTTTTGGAGTATCTCCTTCTTCTCTTGTTCAAGCTTTTTCATCCTGTCCACCATCTCTTTTTCAGTAGCGAATAAAAACCATGACAAGAGTATGAAATCAGACATGGTTTACACATGACAAGAACACCAGCCTGTAAGCAATATGAATGAGGATTCACTATGCACCCTAAATAGCCAGAGAGAAGAACTTACTTAGATATGACTTGCTTTTGACCTGTGAGAAGGAAAAGAAAAGTGGCAGCAAACAGCCTCCTCAACGGTAGCATACAATACATCATAGAATAACATAAAGCAATCAGATAATGAAATTATGAAAGCAGTAACTGTGCAACAACGACTTACAGATAGAATGCTCCTCCAGAAGAGGAAGCCGATGACCCCGGCACCTGCAGTGATCAGCACGGGTTCACAGGACACGCCGTAGAAGTCTGGACCTGGCTTCCAGTGCTCTGGCAGGCTGGTGACCATCTGGGGAGAGACAGGTCCAATCAGTGTTACTACAGCACATGTCAGGCTTAGCAAATAAGTTGGGTAATAGCTGGGCTGAGATGACAGAAGAAAATAAGTGATGTTAAAAACATTGAACTAAACCATCAGGCATTCCAGTGTTCTGTTTATAAGCATGGCTAATGGTTATCCCACTGAGCACCCTCTCAGTCAATGCAGAGGCATATCTTCAGATCAAATCAAGGTGGGTTTAGAAATAGATGTAGCCTATAACCTAGTTGTTGATCAAAATCAATAGAGAGAAGATTTGCCTTGACCTTATGCAATTAATGGGGATTGGATTGGACTGGGGCCCTACCACTGTCCAACCATGGTGACCTTTGCACAATACAGAACTTCCATCGCAGTCGCTCAGTGAAATTCAGGGATTGGCTAAATGAATCACCACAGAGTGGATCTAACTAACAAGCCTTAGGCCTATGTGGATTTAGAGTGCAAAAGATTGCATCATGTAGCCTTTCACCCTGTAAAATGGCCAATAAACAAAATAGATGATTACATGACATATCACTAGACATGAGCCACATGTAGATTTTAATGGCATGTAACCTCAAGTGATAGTTATGTAAGGGGAAGCTGTCAAAGCAAAATTCAACAACTTGAAGGCACCTCTCGATCTGAGACCCAGATATAGGAAGAACGGATACTGCTAGTCTGGAAAGTGAGCCATTTTTTAAATGAGGAAGAGGACAGGCAACTTCCACTTTGAAAAAAATCAACTAAAAGAGCAATTAAGTGATCCATTCTAGGCTGCAGCTATTTGGGAAATGCATTAGGTATTGTTGGACAAAATCATTCCCCAAGACAATGACGTTGCCAACAAGATTCAGTTTCAATGTAGCTAGCCAGCCAGCCATATTGCGGCCTAAGACTTGACTAGCCAGCTAGCTATATTGTAGCCAACTACTTACATATCGAAGTATAAGACAGTACAAGACAGGCAGTTGATCAGATTCTGTCATCAGGGGCAAAGTGGGTAAAGATGTTGTTTCTTCCGAATCCATCGCTACTGTACGTTACTTTGACAGTTGAGCTGGCTATCTAGTTAGTTTGGCTTGTGACTTGCAATGCAACTCGTTTGCTTAAACCCGAAAATCCTCATTTCACCAACTGATCAACGTAGTCGACTGTAATAATCATATGTGTAAACATACTGAATTATAATTGGATGCATTTTACCGCCATATTATACTGTGCTATGATTGGTTAAGACCACCCAAATGGTTAGGTCATGGTCAGTTTGATCCTGGTTGGCGATACGTGAACATGCCAGTTATAGCTAGCTAATAAAGAGCTACGTTAAGAAATATCCTGTAGTACTGCATTTTAACTTTTTTTGTACAAAGTGTGCAAAACAAGACAGTATTGGTCTTCGGCACAACATATGCTTCAAAACGATCGTAGTATGTTTTCAGTACCTTTGGTACAAATTCCATGAGAAAGTACAGGGAACTAACTAGTCTTTTGAACAGTTTGTGACAGAGCTGCGTCTGCTTGTGAAAGACTGATTATGCAAACAAGGATGAGATGGTCAGGGACCGTATTGTATTTGGAATACACTCACCGCGAGTGAGAGAAACTGTTGAATGTTGGGTCTGAGGTAACGTTGGACAAAGCTATCGACATAGCCAGATCTCACGAGCTAGCACTGGCTCAGATGAAAACCATTTCGCGTGGTAACACGAGCGCATCACGTGAACAAGCAGTGCACGCAGTCAGGCAGACATCAAAGCACACCTCCGGTGCACAGAGAGCGCGTTTTAGAACAGAGAGAGACATAACTCAAAAACAGAGCGACACAGACTCAAAACGCCCCAAAACATGTGGATGTTGCGGATACAAAGTGCATGGCGAACAAGGAAATTGCCCAGCTAAAGGCAAACAGTGTACTAAATGTGGAAAATGGAATCACTTTGCAAAAGTGTGCAGAGCTTACCGTGGAAAAACAGTACACACAGTGAGTGAAGATGAAATGTCAATCAAAGAGTCAAACGCTGATGAACTGTTTATTGATTCAGTGACACAGAAAAGTCAAATATCAGAGACAGAGCAAGCCTTTGCTGACATTGAGATAGGAACACAAGGCACAGAGCTAAAGTTCAAACTAGACACTGGTGCACAAGTAAACATTATTCCTCTGAATAAGTACTGCAGCTTGACATCTGAGTGCGAGCTACAGCCCACCACGCGCATACTGACTGGTTATGGTGGTGAACAGCTCCCAGTAAAAGGCACATGCACTTTCAAATGCAAATACAAGGAAAGTGACATGATGTTGGACTTTTATGTTGTTGACACTAGAGCGCCTGCAGTGCTAGGTCTTAAAGCATGTTTAGACATGGACCTCATCAAGCTAGTTTTATCAGTGACAGCACCAGTAGAGACAGAAAATGTACTGAAGGAGTTGACTGATGTTTTTACAGGAATAGGATTATTCCCAGGAGAATGTACCATTCACCTTGACCCAGACGCAACCCCTGTGGTCTGCCCACCGAGAAAGATTCCCCTTGCTCTCTGTGCCCGTCTGAAGAAAGAGTTGGAGAGCATGGAGCAATCTGACATAGTCACCAAGGTTACAGAACCGACTGACTGGGTAAATGCCTTAGTGGTGGTGGAGAAAGTACGCAGAGGCAAGCTCAGAGTATGTCTCGACTAGAGGTCGACCGATTATGATTTTTCAACGCCGATACCGATTATTGGAGGACAAAAAAAGCCGATAAAAAAATGTTTTATATATATATATCATACACACACACACACACATTTTTGTAATAATGACAATTGCAACAATACTGAATGAACAATGAACACTTTTATTTTAACTTAATATAATACATAAATACACACACACATACACACACACAGCTCTGAAGTGACAATGATACTGAAGAGTCTGCTTAGGAGACAAATACTCTCAACTGTTTGAATAAAAATAGAGTTTAAGTTACCTGTGATGAATGTTGAAAACAAAAACTTTAATTTCTATATGCAGGAAATCCTATTTTAATAATGGGCATGGTAAGAATTGACAACCAAAGTGCGAATCATAATTCCCATGACACCTTCTAGCAAAATCTGAAAAGCGCTTCCTTCATTTATTCCATAGGATATTTTTAGATTCACTTAAAATAAGGTCTGTGTTTCGTGTAGGCTTACACCACCGTGCCAATTTTATAACTGTGTAGATATCCATAGGACAAGGTAACTCTGATCAATATTGGCTAAATATAAGCGAAGATAATTTTTTTGTAGAGTGGATTTATGAAAATATGTTGACAAACGTCACCTTATCCTAGTGAGATTTACACGGGTATCAAAACGTCGAGGCGGTTTAAACCTGCACGAAACACAGACCTTATTTGAAGTAGATCAAGACATTCTCTATGGAAGACATGAAGGGTAAAATAAGGAACCCCTTTCACGTTAAGCGGCAAGTTATTACAGGAATTATAACGCGTCGACTATTTCTCTCTAAACCATATACCTTTGACTAATCCGGAAACTATCACCTCGAAAACAAAACGTTTATTCCGTTCCGTATTTTATCTAACGGGTGGCATCCATGAGTCTAAATATTCCTGTTACATTGCACAACCTTCAATGTTGTCATAATTACGTAAAATTCTGGCAAATTAGTTCGCAAAGAGCCAGGCAGCCCAAACTGTTGCATATACCCTGACTCTGCGTGCAATGAACGCAAGAGAAATGACACAATTTCACCTGGTTAATATTGCCTGCTAACCTGGATTTCTTTTAGCTAAATATGCAAGTTTAAAAATATATACTTGTGTATTGATTTTAAGGCATTGATGTTTATGGTTAAGTAACACATTGGAGCAATGACAGTTATTGATTGATTGTTTTTTATAAGTTAAGTTTAATGCTAGCTAGCAACTTACCTTAGCGTACTGCATTCGCTAACAGGCAGGCTCCTCGTGGAGTGCAATGTAATCAGGTGTTAGAGCATTGGACTAGTTAACTGTTGCAAGATTGGATCCCCCGAGCTGACAAGGTTAAAAATCTGTTCCTAGGCCGTCATTGAAAATAAGAATGTGTTCTTAACTAACTTGCCTAGTTAAATAAAGATTATATAAAGGTGTAAAAAAAAAAAAAAAAACGGCAAATCGGCGCCCAAAAATACCGATTTCCGATTGTTCTGAAACCGTGAAATCGGCCTGATTAATCGGCCTTTCCGAACGCCCCCATCAAACGCCCCCATTATCCTTTACCGACGCTAGATGGCATCACACACAAGCTAGCGGGAGCACACTACTTCAGTGTCATGGACGCTAGATCAGGCTACTGGGCTATCAAGCTCACAGAAGAGTCATCTAAGCTCACAACATTCAACACACCGTTTTGTGAGGATCTGTGTTTATTGCACTATAACCCAATACTACATCACGTGATTGAATATTAGCAACTGTTGGCCTGGGTGTCTGTGTGTCTGTGCTGGAAATAACAGTTAGCCCCAGATAAGTGTGCTGGGAAGCTGTGGTTAGCCTTGAGCGAGAACAGTGTGCTTTCTATGCAGGTGCAAGTGGCTCAAACAATGTTACAGAACTGTCTGACCTCAGTCTCTGGGGTGTGGGAGCGTAATCTACACAGCAACAGCGCCGGACACCAAGGAGCGCCAAGAGGCTGGGACCAGCCTGAGCGCCGGCGATAGGCTAAGCAACTTTAAACCACGCTCAGCCTCTACTGTGATAGGCCAACATACGGGTTGGAACTACGTCCATCACAGTATAAGAACAGCTGTTTACTTACATCCTGCCAGTTCCCTGTTCTACCCTGCGAGGTGTTACAGTGAACCCGTATATACGAAAATTGCATTTACCATTTATCGCTTGAGTTTAAGAAAAATACTTAAAATATATTCGGGGACTCTGAATCACATTTTGTCCTGATACCAGATTTGAATTGACGCAAATCCTTTATAGTTTGGACGCTACAGGTTCCGTCGCCTGCCTTTTGGGATTATCTCAGCCCAAGACGAGTTTCAGCGAAAGATCGACGAAGTGTACGAAGGCCTCAACGGAGTTGTGGCAATTGTGGGCAACATCCTTGTCTATGGTCGAACCAAAGATGAGCACGACCGAAACCCCCGCGCGATGCTGCTGCAAAGGTCCCGCGAGAGAGGAGTCCGGCTCAACCCCAAGAAGAGCACAGTCGGCGCTACAGAGGTCAGCTACTTCGGACATGTTCTTACAGCGACTAGAATCAAGCCAGATCCACAGAAGATCTTAGCCATAAAAGAAATGGAGCCACCAAAGAACCGTGCAGAGCTGGAAACAGTGCTTGGCATGGTCAACTACTTAGCCAAGTTCGCACCCAGCCTCTCCAATGCTAATGCACCCCTGCGTCAACTGCTAAAGCAGTCCAGTGAGTTTCTCTGGGACAAGCAACACGACATTGCTTTCCAGAATGTGAAAGACTTGATCATGAGAGAACCAGGACCAATCCTTGCCTACTACGACCCTGACAAAGAGCTCAGACTCCAAGTGGACGCGTCGAAGTATGGACTAGGTTCAGTGCTACTGCAAGAAGGAAAGCCCATTGGCTACACGTCCAAATGTCTCACAGACTGTGAAATCAACTACGCTCAAATTGAAAAGGAGCTCTACGCCATTCTGTTCGGATGTTTCCATCAGTACATATATGGACGACAAGTCATTGTGGAATCCGACCACAAGCCCCTTGAGTCAATCATGAGGAAACCACTAGCCGCAGCCCCGCCAAGGCTACAGAGAATGATTCTTCAACTACAAAAATACGACTTCACAATCACTCACCGTCCAGGCAAAGACATCCCTGTCGCAGACACACTCTCCAGGAAGTTTCTTACCTATAAGGACAGCAGCCTCAGTGAAGGCATGGACATGCAAGTGCACACTGTGTACAGCAACTTACCAGTTAGTGACACAAAACTGAAGGAGATCCAAGCAGAAACAGAAAAGGACTCGCAACTTGCACAGCTGAGGAAAGTCATACAGAATGGATGGCCTGAGGAGAGGAGAAAATGCCCTCAGAGCGTCTCAGAATTCTGGAACCATCGTGATGACTATCACAGATCAACGGAATAATTTTCAAAGGAGAGAAAAATCCTCATTCCTACCAGTTTCAGAGAAGAGATTTTGACAAAGATCCATGCTGGACACATGGGCTTGGAATGTGCAAACAAATAGAGGACATTGTTGGTAAATGCGCCATATGTCTTGAACGACACCCCTCAAACACCAAAGAGCCAATGTTACCTCACTGTATCCCAGACCGACCCTGGCAGGTCGTGGCAACCGATCTGTTGACCTGGAACAACGAGGACTACATCGTAACAGTGGACTACTACAGCAGATACTTCGAACTCGACAACCTTCACAGCACTACATCTGCAGCTGTGATATACAAGCTGAAAGCAGCCTTTATCCAGGCATGGAATTGTAGAGACTTTAATATCTGACAATGGGCCCTGTTACAAATCAAATGAGTTTGAATCCTTCACAAAAGCATGGGAGTTCACACATGTCACCACAAGCCCGCATTACCCTCAAAGTAATGGCCTTGCTGAAAAATCTGTGCAGATTGCTAAATCACTCATGGATAAAGCAAAAGCAGACAAGAGAGACCCCTACCTCAGTCTCCTTGAATACCGCAACACTCCAGTTGACAACTTCAAATCACCAGCCCAGCTGTTGATGAGCCGCAGACTTCGCTCAATCCTTCCCAGCACCAACCAGCAGCTGCAACCTGAGGTCGTCAGCTACAAGGAAATGCATGAAAAACGTGCACAGAGACAACAACAACAAAAGCGATACTACAACAGGTCAGCTAGACCACTGCCACCACTGATCGACGGAGAGTCAGTTAGAATCCAGGAGCATGGCCTCTGGAAGCCAGCAGTCGTCATCCAGCCAGCTAACACTGAACGTTCATATCACGTCCGCACCGCAGAAGGAGCGGTGTACCGCCGCAATCGTCGTCACCTACTGAACACAAAAGAACAACACACTGATGAGATGAACTGTTCCCCTGAAAGAGAGCGTGATGGACTAAACACACACACACAGCACAACATACACCATACTTACCTGCAACATCACAAGAGCTGTTGACTGACACAGAAGCATGCTCAGCATCATATCGCACAAGGTCAGGAAGAGAGGTCAAGCCCAGAGCTGTCCTAGACCTGTGAAATGTCAAAGGGTGTAGGCGGATCGCTGCCCTAAAAGAGTTCCAGACTGTAAACTTGTTATTGAAAGTTCACTTGAAATGCTTTGGTATTGTATTTGTTTGAAATGTTAAGATGTATTTCTACTGTGATAGCTGATTTGCTGAGAATCCCTTGTACGAAAAGTAACAGTATGTTGGATCATTGTTTCAGAGTCTATGTTGATTCAGTTGGTGTAGTATGCAATATTACTTACCTTGAGTTCAAACTGCAGAGCATGTATTTTTTTTCTAAACGCTTAGAATATGTAAACATTTTTCTTTTGTTTTAAAAGAAGCGGGATGTAATAATCATATGTGTAAACATACTGAATTCTAATTGGATGCATTTTACCGCCATATCATACTGTGCTATGATTGGTTAAGACCACCCAAATGGTTAGGTCATGGTCAGTTTGATCCTGGTTGGCGATACGTGAACATGCCAGTTATAGCTAGCTAATAAAGAGTTACGTTAAGAAATATCCTGTAGTACTGCATTTTATTATTTTGTACAAAGTGTGCAAAACAAGACAGTCGACTACTGGAGAGGATCCTTCATCGTGGTTCTCTTTACCCAGGAGAGGACAATATGTACCTATCTTTCTAGCTACTATAACCTAAGCTTGAAGGTTAGCTTGCCAATGCTGGCTCTGCTTCGCCAACAACATGTCTACTAGCCTCCTTTTAGAGTTCTGAACGTGATTACTTTCTAAGCAAAACGCACAAAGCCTGGTAAAACGAGCGGGGTATCATTTATATCCCACTCAATAAGCAAAACACTGGCTGTGGACACTTAACTTCAGTCTACACTTCACTAGAACAAGTCAACAAAAAAATGGGAAAGGATCACTGAACCTGGGCTGCATTTAGTACGTTTTTACGTTCTGGAACGTTTAATTTAACGGAAACGGTGCTGTACTCAACTACCAGTTGAAAAAAGGGGAAGGGTTGGGTAACGCTGTCAGCATGGCAAATGCCGCCCCCCAAATAAAAATAATACATGCATTGTCCCAGCAATAATAAAATAAGTATGAATACTTGAGTCCTAAGCACTACATGCAGGCAATTAGTCAATTACAATAGGAAGGAAAGCCCATTCACAAGAGAGAAATACATGAAGTAACTTACCATAACACCATATATTCCAAGATACTCATAAAACAGGGTGACGAGAGGACCAGATAAAATTAGCACTGATACGAATGATGAACCACTCTGCTCATCTTCATGGAAATCAGTGACAGGAGGTGACTCCAGAGATCCTGGAAATACAGCACAAGCAAATTAGGTTAATGCATACAGTTTACATCTCACCACAATTTCAAAAGTAGGGAAGTATAATGAACACCTACCTGAGGGAGGGTGATCCATGTCTACGCTAAGTCCCATGTCCAAGGTGTTTTCAGACATATCCCCATCTTTTGAACCGTTCAGAGAGGTTCAAACAGTGAGTAAATGTTCATGCATTGCAATCTAACTGGCATTGTCAGGAAGTGTATTTGTTCTGTCAACAGATTACTATTTACTTTGTTGTACTTCTTGGGCATTTCTTAAATACAGCTTATTCTGCAAACCAAATCTCCAGGCAGTATTATCATGTCATTAGCAATGTATGAGACTTTCCAAATATGTATTTAACAAAAGGTTTTAATCCTCCTATACTCTGACATGAACATAAACTGAAAAAAAGCATTATTACCTGTGTCAGGGTGTAGTTGACTGCCCACTGTCATGGGAGCACTGTTTCTGGCCGTCGAGTAATTCTGACGCAGGGTGAACACAAATTCCTGGAAGTCGTCCAAGATGGAAGCTTCCTCAACAAACTCACCAGACTCCTGCTGCTGGTCAGCGTTCTCATGGGCATCCAGCATCCTCTCAATCTCATCCAGGATTGGGGTTTCAGAGGCTTCCAAAATGGCTTCCAGCACCTTTTCAATGTCCTCACGGGCGTTTGTCTGGGACAGCCGGGCAGCCTTCAGCTCCAGGTCAAAAAACAGGAACTCCAACCTAAAGAGGTTCACGGGACCTAGAATCTTTTGGAGGCGCTCCATATCCTCCTCCTTGCAGCGGTCTCGCAATAGTGTCAGCCTCAACACATTGTCACTGTATTCCGTCTCTTTGTTTGGAAGGGGATCCAGAACTTTATCTTTAAGTGAGGGTGTGTGGCTTTCAGCATCATTTTCAGTCTCATGCACCTCAGGTTCTATGTCAATAGCCTCGTCGTGTTGGACCACATCCAACACATCACTGGATACAACATCGGTTTGTGTATAATTATTGGGTTGCTCTGACCCAAATTCAGATAGATTTTCTGTGTCATTTTCATCAGTGTGCTCAGTTTTGGATGAAGATAATACTGCATTTTCATCCTCTAGCAACTCTTCCTCAATCTCTTCCCCCTCTAGGTGTATTGAATCCTCCTCCTCTATGGGGAGTTCTTGATGGCTCTCTTTCACCATTGTGTTTCTGCTTGGATCTGGGACCTTCTGGTATGGTTCTTGAAATAGTCTGAAAAGCTCTGTACCACCCTGTTTAAAACTATTCTCTACTTGTGAGAAATCTACTGACTCCTCTTTTTGTATGGGGAGTTCTTCAACAGCTTGTTTCTGCTCTGATTCGTTAATTTTACTATCAAAGTCTGAGAGCATGTCTGTCTGTGAGAGCTGTTTAGGGACTGGGCTGTCATCTTCTGTAAGATTCTCTGCTAAAGCCTCAGTGTGTTCACTCGCCTCATCAGCAGGAGGTGTTGAAGGTTCGATGTCACTTTCTTCAGATTCATCCTCAAACTTCAACGTTTGAGAATCCTCATCAGGTACTTTGACAGCATCCTCACTGAAATTAGAGTGCCCAGGTTCCTCAAAGATTAGCTCAGAGGAAGTAGAACAGCCAAATGACTCCTTGGGTTCTTCAATTTTGGGAGGCTCCTCTGGTGTAATCTCACCTTCGTCATCATCCTCCTCGTCATCTTCCTCTGAACCGGCAACATAAGCTATTCTTTCCCCACCACTGACAATGTTAAAAACGGTATCACCAAATGCAGACCACAGGTTATTGTCCTTGGAGTCCTGTTTCTGTGTATGAGGTACCTCTGATAGACTGTCTTCCTCATCTGTCTGATCAGATTCCGGAATGTTCTCGTGTTCCAAATTAGAACTTTCTTCAGAAAAAGCCAGCAATGGAGTTTCCCTGAGATGATGATCACTTTCCTCATCCTGCTGATATTCAGTCTTGTCACTTTCCTTGTCATATGGAGTCACCTTCAAAGTGTCCTCATCATTGGAAGTGACAGCATCAAAAGTTATTCCAAGTGT